>NC_066583.1:542827652-543022652 GCF_024323335.1 Lathyrus oleraceus | reverse complement strand
CAACTACTGAGCAACATGCTAGTTCATTTCTACGAACCATTCTTATAATTCGCGCTTCTCTGTGGAAGTTCGCTTTGTACATTGACGATAATGTAGCTAAAGCATTTTCCACCTGATTTTCCTCTATAGGAATGTGATGAAAAGTGATTTCCTCAAAATACTTCATCAGTTCTATGACATGAGCGCCGTATCGGACCAATTTAGGATGACGGGTTTCCCATTCTCCTTTTACTTTATAGACGATTAGTGTAGAGTCTCCATACACCTCTAGGATTTTAATCCTTAGGTTAATAACAGCTTCAATGCCCATGATACATGCTTCGTATTCTGCCATATTGTTAGTGCAGTCAAAGCACAACCTTGCTATGAAAGGAGTATAACCGTTCCTTGGAGAGATTAAAACAACTCCAATTCCATGTCCCATGGAATTTGAGGTGCCATCAAATGCGGGCTTCCATCGGGCTCCTGGTCCAGGCCCTTCATCACCACCTATGATATTCTCATCATTTAGAACCATGACGTCTTCATCAGGAAACTCAAACTGCATAGGTTGATAATCTTCCACCGGTTGGTGAGCAAGATATTTTGATAACACACTCCCTTTTATTGCATTCTGAATAATATACTGAATGTTTTATTCAGACAACAACATCTGCTAACGAGCAATCCTATCAGTGAGAGTTGGTTTCTTGAAGATATACTTGGTGGGATCCATCTTTGATATCTACCATGTGGTGTGGGTTAACATGTATTGCCTCAGGCGTCGGGCGGCCCGTGCTAGTGCATAACAAGTCTTCTTAAGTAATGAGTATTTGAATTCACAGTCGGTAAACTTCTTACTCAAGTAATAAATGGCATGCTATTTTCTTCCTGTCTCATTGTGATGCATAAGCACACAACCCATTGATTCATTAAGTACTATTAAATAGATAATGAAGAGTCTCCCTGGAACAGAGGGTATCAAGATTGATGGCTCTTGCAAGTATTCTTCGATTTTATTAAATGCCCCTTGACAATATTCATTTCACTCAATGGCTTGATTTTTCCAAAACAATTTGAAATTTGGTTCACATGTGGCTATAAGGTGTGATATGAATCTAGCGATGTAGTTTAATCTCCCAAAGAAATCATGAACCTCTTTCTCAATACTCGATACTGGCATATTTTGTATGGCTTTCACTTTGTTAGGATCGACTTTGATTCCTCTCTGACTGACTATGAATCCCAGTAGTTTGCCTAATTTGACACTAAAAGTGAATTTGTTAGGATTCAAGCGTAGTTTGAACTTTCTCAGGTAAGCAAACAACTTCTGCAACCAAGTGACCATCCTTTGTCTCGGATTTGGAAATCATGTCATTGAAGTAGATCTCTATCTCTTTATGAATCATGTCATGAAAGAGGGCCAACATTGCTCTTTAATATGTTTCCCCAAAATTCTTCAATCCGAAAGGAATTACCTTGTAACAGAAGGTTCCCTATGGGTGATGAATATGGTTTTTCCCATGTCTTCCAGGTCCATTTTGATATGGTTGTAAACAATAAAGTCATCCATGAAGCAAAAGACCGAGAATTAAGTAGTGTTGTCCACCAATACATCGATGTGAGGAAGAGGGAAATCATCCTTCGGATTTTCCCTGTTTAGATCTCGGTAATCTACACACATTCTTACTTTTCCATCTTTATTTGGGACATGTACAATGTTAGCAACCCACTGTGGGTACTTTGCTACAGCCAAGAAACTTGCATCAAACTATTTCCTAACCTCTTCTTTGGTCTTGAGAGTTATGTCAGGACTCGTTCTTCTCAGTTTTTGCTTCATTGGCGGGCATTCTGGCTTGAATGGAAGCTTGTGCATGACTATGTCAGTGTCTAGTCTTGTCATATCTTGGTATGACCAAGCAAACATGTCTACGTACTCTCGCAGTAGTTCGACCAACTTTCTCTTCACATTCTCATTCAAAGAAGCACCAACTTTGACCTCGTTCTTTCCTTCTTCGGTTCCCAAGTTGATTACTTCTACTGATTCTTGTTGAGGTTGGATAGCCATATCCTTTTGCTTCAATAGTTTGGCTAACTCTTTAGGAAGTTCAAAATCATCCTCACCGTCTTCTTCCGCTTTGGTTAATCAGGAATTCAAAGTTATAAAGGATTATACCAGTGTTATTTTTAGTGGGTTCATTTATTAATTTGCATGAGGATGATTTTTTATTTTAGGAATGATGGAAATGAAAGAATAATGGAAAATGGAAGAAATATTTCCATTTCTAAAAACTAGAAAATGAAAGAAAATGAGCTTAGTTGAACATAAAATGCAACTTTATTGATGGTAAATAAGTCATTAAAACAAAGGGGTGCCTTACAAAGCTATCTATTTTCCTTTGGCAGAGTAAAGGATTTGAAAAACGATAAATTACTTTGAAATGGAAATGATCTCTGGAATCTCGATAGCTTTCTAGTTGCTGAGAGTATCATCTGAAAAGCAATGATGCACCGAGCGGGTTATCTCTTCATCCACATAGTCAACCATGGTCACCTGACCCTCATAACTGAATCCAGCGTTGTAGAAGGTTTCTTGAATAGTACGGATCTACCTCTGATCAGTCTTTGGAGACTCTTATGCCAATGGTTGATATCCTAGTCTGAACTGATCCCTTTTCTCAGGTAAATTTAGCAGTTTCCCCCCAGCCTGCATGATTTCCACCTTCTATCATAACTGCAAACTTCTTAGAGGATGGCATGGATATCTATGGCTCTTTAATGTTACACTTTTTGCTAATGGCAGCAACCTCCAAGGCTTGTAAGGATGTTTCTATAGCTTCCCTATCTGCTTTGATATACTTGAATAATGACATATGACTAACAAGCATGTCTTCCTCACCGACGAAAATTTTCAATTTATCACCTACCACAAATTTGAGCTTTTGATGAAGAGTTGAGGTGACAACTCCAACAGCATGCATCCAAGGTTGCCCTAAAAGACAGTTGTAGGGATTATGGATATCCATTACTTGGAAAGTGATTGTGAATGTATGTGGACCAATTAGAATTAGTAGATAACCCTCCCAATTACCGTCGTCCTTAACCCATTGAAAGCTTTTACCATTAATGCACAGGGCCTTATAATTTTTTTCTCAACATTCGGCTTCATAAGAGTCTTCTTAGGCATGACATTTAAGGATGAACCTGTATCGACTAACACTCTTGATAGGATATTATCAAGGCATTTCACTGATATATGCAGAACTCTATTATGGGTCTGCCCCTCTGCAGATAGCTCCTTATTGTTGAAGCCCAAACAACTACTGATGGTGATGTTGCCTACCTGATCGCGACTTTATGAGTCGAATTTGGGGTACAAACTGCAAGTGCACAGTTCTATCGCGTAGTTTTAAAAGATATCGATCCCACAGGGACTTATGAATCGATATACCGTTATCTAAGGTTACTACGTAAAGCTAAGGTGAATAATGGTTGATTGTTTGGGGGCGAAGCTAAAAACTAAACTAAGATCTAGATTAAATATTAATAAATCGGATATCGGTATGTAGTTCGTCGTAATTAGGGAATCAATTCTTTGTCGGTTTCTTGGTTTTAAAATAAATCGTTTCAGTTAACTTTATTGATTAAAGGTTTTATCTCAAACTCTCGCTCTGTTGAATAAACCATGACTTTATGTTAATGTAGCTGTCACTTATAATTAAGTCAAAAACCACTTTTTGAAAGCAATAAAGTTGCAGAAACTCTTTTTAAGAAAACACTGACCGTTTTAAACACCCTTATCTCAAACTCTCGCTCTGTTGACTTAGGTTATACAATTAAACCCGAATGCTTAACTCTCGTCCTCACATTCAATCTTTAAGAATACTTTTTGGAAAAGGTCAGAATTTAATTAACTCTAAAACTTGCTCTCGCCCTGATCTAGAATTAATGCCTAATTTACACTGTCCAGTTAAAACCTCAAACTCTCGCTCTATTGATTTTAACTTCTTTATGTCTTTTACTTTTGTAAAAAACTCTTGTTATTAAACCTGTAAATTGAGACCGTAAAAAGATTGATTTTAATTTTAAGTTTGATTAGACCGACTTAGTCTTGATCCCTTATTTCGCTTACTTTACATACCGATATCTAGGCGAATTAGCCAGACATGCTAAACAAACAAAAATACATATCATGCATAAACAGATTCATCCCAGGCAGATAATATAAATAAGTAATAAAACAAAGCATTAAATAATAATTAAAGAACCTGAATGCGTTAAACAATAGTCTTGAATACTCTACCACAAGCCAGTAGGATTTGTTCTTGGATTCTTCAATTAAACAACAAATTAAAACGAAGGAAATAAAAAACTAGATTCTAACGTAAGGTTAGATCCGGTAAAAGTTGCACAATAGTTTCCGGTGTAGAAACTATTGTGCGAAAAGAATTAATTAAATGCTAGAAAAGAAAATAGAATTGCAAAAAGGTAAAACAATAAAAGTTCTGCAAAGTAATACTATAAAAATATAAGCCTAAACTGCTGGAAGAAGAAAAAAATGCGAAAACGGCAAAAGGCGTGGAAAATCTCCGACCCGAGAGCTTTCCCAATTAGCTGCTATTTATACTGCTACTTGTGTAACTGCTTTCCAAGGGTTTCCGTATACGCGGTCTTTTCGTTCCGAGGGTCAAGCGTGGAAATAGCTTTCAACGTGGTCAGTTGCGTTCCTAGTGCCAAAAATATAGGGGAAAGGTGTGACGTCCGTCACACCATGTGTGACGCTCGTCACAGGAGTGTGCTTAGTGTGACGCTCGTCACAACCTTTGTGACGCCCGTCACAGGCACAACGTGCGCTTTCTTTGGGCTGGGCTTGGTCTTTGTTATTTGTTTCCTTTTTATTCCTTCTTACACCTCCTTTTCTTCCCTTTTTCACTTTTGCTTCAAAATGGATACCTGACATAAATAGAAAGGAAATACCGCATAATATCTGATAAAATGAGATAAATTAAAGTAAATGATAATATAATCTAATTGAATTAAGTCCTAAAATGTGATATAATTTCATGTTATCAAACTCCCCCATACTTAGATCTTTGCTTGTCCTCAAGCAAAATTCAGTATAGAACTTGTTTTGAAAATTTTAGCCAGATGAAATTTCACAACACACATCAATTCGTAATAGGTTGCAAGTGGATTTTGTTTAGAAGCAACTTGAGTTAAATCTTGATATCAACAACTACCGTCACAACCTTGATAACCCTGCATTGTGCAAATCAGTTCAAGTACCCTATGATAGCTATCCTGGTTCCTTTACTCTTATTTCACCCGTTTTCATTCTAGCGAAATCACATTAAGCCCTTTATCTTTTCGCGCACATAGTGGAGTAACCGGTTAGTGATTCTGATCCCCTTTTAGCTAGAAGTTCTGGTACGTAAGTCGGATAACTTCGTTATTCAGTCCAATGCAAATTGCGGGGGATCGAACCGTAGTCCGCCCTACCGAGTTCAGTACCAGATACCTACTGAACCAACTCATAATGGATCTTTCATATTGTGTTTTTGTATGATCTGCAACCTTTAGATTAAATGATCTGGTAAGGATCACCTAACTTAATTAGTGCATTTCCTGATATATATATATATATATATATATATATATATATATATTTTGTTACTTTGGGAATCATTCACTTATATTCATCGGCTCTCCACGTAGTTTGCTATTAAGATGGTGCTGACTTCTCGTATAAACTACTTTGGGGTTACTATAAAACTAAAAGTTCAAGGAATTGGTATAATAGGTACTTATCCTGATCTAACGTGTTGAGGTTCGTTTAGAGTGTTTGGCGGTAGTAGTCTTTGTCTTGATTCGACTCAAGATCGATAAGATGAGCAACCTTTATACTTATTGGGTGTTGAATTTTTGTTGTTGTGGCTCATGAAAGTTTGAGGGAATAGATAATGGAAATTTTTGTTCACACTCGGGACTTAACTTAAGATAATAGATTTTTTTTTTAAGTAATAAAACAAATAATAATTGAAATAGCAATGAAAGGAAAGGTACATACTTGAAGAAATGGAAATAGAAAGAACATGGTTTCCCCCCCATACTTAAACTAAACATTGTCCCCAATGTTTTAAGGGAATGAAATACAATATGGAAAGGAAAGAGAAACTACAACTAAGGTTGTCTTCCGCCTCTGGTTCTTGGACCTGGTGATCTCGGACGTAAGTCTAAGTTGTCGAACCTGCTGAACAACTCAGTAAACCGCTGGTCGGTTATGGCATTCCTAGCATCCTGTTGTTGTTGCATTTGATGCATTATCTGCATCATCTCGACATTCTGTGCCTGCATACCCTCAATAGCGTCCATGATGTCGTCGTTGGTTGCAGGCCTTCTTCGTCGACGACGTTGGGAGGATGGGCCAGTTGCATTGCCGGAAGGGTTGAGCGGGACTGACTGTTGTGTAGGCGGATGATCACCTTGCTCCATTGCTTCGAACTCGTCTGTGTGCGGGTTTGTTTGTGAAGGCTCGGTGGCTTCGGGAGCGTTTAGATCATAGAGGTGGCGGTCGGGGTTTGTGACATCAGTTAGGGCGATATTTGGTAGAACAACGCTTGGGACTGCCTGGTTGTTCACCATAAGATAATATCCTCCGCCTACTCTGTTCTTAGTCAAGCGGCTGGATCGACAGTAGCTGATATCCATAGATAGGGGAGGTAGAGATTCTAAAGTTTGGAGTTTATCCCCTAGGTTTAGGCCAAGTGCTATGGTGGTGATTAATCCACCAATTATAAAAGGTTGCCGGCCTCTAGCACATAAGGTGCGGATATGATGAAATAGAAAGGAGGCGGCGTTTACCTGAGTATCTGGTTCGAAGACGCACTGGAGGAAGAATAGCTCCTTTGAGTTGACCTTGCTGTTGTTTGGTTTTCCGAAAACTGTGTTTTGCAAGATGCGGATAAAGTACCGGATAGTGGGGTTATGTATATGGGAGAGAAGGAGCTCTTCCCAGTTGTAGGTATCTATACCGGAAATTTTCTTAAAAAGGCCGAAAACGCCAACTGTGTTCCAGTTTGAGTTTGGAGGGATTCTGGGGTGTAGCAGACCTTCTATGGGGAATTGTAGCATGGTACTCAATTGGTTTTGGGTTAAGGAGTACTCGGTGTTAAACATACGGAAGGTTGTGGTACCGGTTAAAAATTCGTCTTCACCGGCGGGAGTGGTGTAGTCGTATGAACTTAAGAATTCTAAGGTTAGGGATGGGTAGGTGGGTTGATTATGAGTGCAAAGGAAGGTTAAGTTGGCTTGACGGAGCATCCATTCGATACCTTGGAGTAATCCTAATTGTTGTAAACAAGTTAAATCGGGGTACCTGGTGGAAACGACGCCTCGCTGTTGGAAACGCTCGAATTGCTCCCTTTGATAATTTTCATCTTCGGATCGGAAGATGATATTTCCAAAATTCTGATTTCCCGCCATTGTGATGAATGAATTTTGAAGGGGTGATTTGGAAAGAAAAGAAATGTATTTGATAGGAGAGAATGGTTTGTGGTGAATGAAGGAAGGTTTGGTGGGTATTTATAGGAGAAGAATTTGGAAGTTGGAAAGAAGAAGTGGTTGAAAAGTAATTAAGTATGGTTGAATGGAAATTAATGGGGGAGGTAAAAAATAAAAAGGTGTAACGTTCGTCTCCAACGGCTCCTTAACGTTCACTAGTCTGAAGGGTGTTACGCTCGTCACAGGGGTGTGACGTTCGTAACAGGCACTTGGTGTGCCGTCCGTTATGGATTTGTGTGACGCTCGTCACACATTCCATTTTGGCAAGGCTTCAGTAGCGTTTCACAGAATCAATTTGGTAAAGGATTTTATTTTTGTTATTTATTTTGTTTTGTTTTGCTTATGATTGGTTTATTTTGCAATTTAATTTATCGTGCACGCTTAATCTGCTTTGTATAAAAATAAGTCATAGGTAGCAACATTAGAGCATAATAGCTATTGCATAATAAAATTAAATAAACAGCTTCAATAAAATGATCATAATGTAATACAGGAAAGGAAAACAATGAAATGAAAGAGAAATAAATGTGAACATGAATTCAAATAACATTAATGAATAATCTAACTTAAAACTAAATAACTTAGAAAAATAACTAAATTCTATCCCTCTGTACGATCTCTGGCCGGAGGAGCAAACGAGTTAACACGATGTAGCAACTCGTGAAACTGATCTGTCATACTGCTCATGTATCCTAGAACTTCGTGTCTCATGTTAGTAAATTCTCCTCTGAGGGCGTCTTGTTCTGACATCAAAGCTTCAATGGCGGTGTTATAATCAGTTCCGGGCATATGATGCCGGAGGTCGGATATGGCTGATTCTTCGGTCTGAACAGGCTGAGGGGGAGGGTCAATATCATAATAGCCGGATGGTGTCTGAGGGTCAGATTCAGCATGAGGGATCTGGTCATCATAAGTCTCATAGTCATCACAAATCTCATAGTCCTGGATGGATTCAGTGGATCTAGCAGGAGTGGGAGTTTCGTTCAGGTTATAGAGCCAGTTACTGCGGTTATGAATGCTAGTTCTAGGATCGGGCATGGTGAATAGGCAAAGAACCTGGTTATCAATAATAAGCTCAAACTCGTCAGACCCTAGGTTTGCTATAAACATAGTGTTGAAGAGGAAGGGTATACTCATAGTAGTAATGCCACAAAAAGGGCTTAGGTCAAGCATAGGCTGACGTAATCCAATAGCATTACCTATCATAGTTATCAAACCGCCTATTCTAATGGGTGCTCGCTCATCCTGGATAAGGTGGTCCAAATTAGCTAACATAAAAGTGGCACCGTTTACTGGACGGTTCTGGGAAGCACAAAATATGATGAAGAGTTCATCACGTGAAACTGAAGTACTATTTGGCTTCTTCCCAAATAAAGTGTGGGTCAGGATCTTATGGAAATAGCGAAAGGCCGGGTTGTGTATGTTTCCAGAGAGAAACTCATGTTCTTCGGGCCCATCATTTCCAGTCAGCTTACCCCAAAAGTGTTCAAGTTCTCTATGTTCAAAAAGTTCTTCCTGGCTTACTGTGAATGTGTCAAAGGAGGTAGGAAAACCCAAAAGATTGGTAAAGTCTCTAATATTAAATTGGTACTCCATATTGAACATTCTGAACTGGATAAAACCTCTGCTAATTCCTTTTCCATGGCTGGGTAGATAGATTAATGAGCTAAGGAATTCTAGTGTGAGTCTCCGGTAGGTGGTGAAATGTCTCAGGATAGGGGATGTCTCCCATCCTATCTGGTTCAGCAAATCCAGGACACTTTGTCTAAGTCCAAGGGCAGTCATAGCCCAATCATCAGTATATAAACTAGGTAGCATCTCTCTAGTGGCTAGTTCTTCAAACTTTTGTTTCTGAGCCATTCCTCTGAATTTGATACTCATACGATCAAAATGTCCCATCTGGTTAGTGTCAGCTAGAGAAAAGAAAACATGAGTTTTAGTCAGGATTTGGCCAAATGCCGAAAGGAGAAAAAATTATTATTATTATATTTTTTTCTTTTGAATTAAAATAAATCAGGAATTAATACTAAACAGAAATTAAAAGAATAATTGAGGAAAGAAAAATAGGAAAATGATAATAATAGAATAGGAAAATAATTGTGGGTTGTCTCCCACTAAGCGCTTTGTTTAAATGTCGCAAGCTCGACAAAGAAACTGTTAAGTATAATCTATAGGTCCTGGGGGCATTTCGTCTAAGTGTAGGATTTGCGAATCTCCATTGGTTTCCGCATAATGATAGTGTTTTAGACGTTGCCCGTTTATGGTAAACGGTTCTGTGGATTTGCCTTTAATTTCTATTGCTCCACTGGGGAAGATGTTAGTGATATGAAAAGGTCCTGACCATCTGGATCGTAGTTTTCCCGGGAATAACTTTAGTCTAGAGTTAAATAAAAGGACTGTGTCGCCTTGCTTGAAGATTTTCCTTGATATACGCTTGTCATGCCATTGTTTTGTTCTTTCTTTATAGATTCTGGCATTTTCATAGGCGTCTCTTCTGAGTTCCTCTAATTCGTTTATGTCAAGGATTCTCTTTTCACCGGCGGCTTTATAGTTTAAATTCAGATTTCTAATAGCCCAATAGGCTTTATGTTCTAATTCTACCGGGAGGTGACAGGATTTTCCATAAATGAGCTTAAATGGGGTCGTCCCTATGGGGGTTTTATAAGCAGTTCGGTATGCCCACAAAGCTTCTGGTAATTTCAATGACCAATTTTTCCTTGAAGTGGCGACCGTTTTTTCTAGTATTTGCTTGATTTCTCTGTTAGATACTTCCACTTGTCCACTGGTCTGAGGGTGGTAAGGTGTCGCTATCCTATGTCTCACTCCATATTTAAATAATAATTTTTCGAGTACCTTGGATATAAAGTGCGATCCACCATCACTGACTACTATTCTTGGGATGCCAAATCTCGGAAATATTATATTCTTAAAGAGTCTAGTTACTACTCGGGTGTCGTTTGTTGGGGAGGCTACAGCTTCGATCCATTTTGATACGTAGTCAACTGCCACGAGTATGTATTTGTTACCGAAAGAGGATGGAAAAGGTCCCATGAAGTCTATTCCCCACACGTCGAAGATCTCTACTTCCAAAATACCTTTTTGTGGCATCTCGTCACGTCTAGATATGTTTCCCGTGCGTTGACATCTGTCACATTCCTTAATAGCCGCATGTACGTCCTTCCATATAGTTGGCCAATAAAAGCCGGCTTGTAGGATTTTAGAGCAGGTCTTGGATGTACTTGTGTGTCCACCATAAGGAGCGGAGTGGCAGTGTTGGATTATATTTTCTACCTCTTCTTCGGGTATACATCGACGGAAAATACCATCGGGGCCTCTTTTGAAAAGTAAGGGATCATCCCAATAATAGTGTTTTATGTCGTAGAAGAATCGTTTCTTCTGCTGGTAAGATAAAGTAGGTGGAACTATTCTGGCAGCTAAATAATTGACTAGATCAGCGTACCATGGTGTGGCAGATATAGCTAAGGTGGTTTCTACTTGCAGGTCGGAGTTGTTCTCTTCCAAAGTAGCTATAAGTTTGTCATACGAGAAATCATCATTAATTGATGTTCTTTCCGGTTCAAGGTTCTCAAGTCTAGAGAGGTGGTCTGCTACTACGTTTTCAGTTCCTTTCTTGTCCTTGATTTCTAAGTCGAATTCTTGTAGCAACAAGATCCATCTTAGGAGTCTAGGTTTAGCATCCTTTTTTGTTAAAAGGTACTTGATAGCAGCGTGATCAGTGTAAACTATTATTTTAGCTCCAACCAAGTAAGAACAAAATTTATCTAGCGCAAATACCACTGCTAGGAGTTCTTTCTCGGTAGTGGCGTAATTCATTTGCGCTTCATCCAGGGTTCTGCTTGCGTAATATATAACGTGAAGCTTTTTATCCTTTCGTTGTCCTAAAACAGCACCTACAGCATAATCGCTGGCATCGCACATTATTTCGAATGGTTCATTCCAGTCTGGTGTCTGCATTATAGGTGCGGAGATCAATGCTTGCTTAAGCGTTTGAAATGCTTTTAAACAGTTATCGTCGAATATGAATTCGGCATCTTTCATCAACAGTCCGGTTAAAGGTTTAGTTATCTTAGAGAAGTCTTTGATGAATCGTCGGTAAAAACCGGCGTGTCCTAAAAAGCTTCGTACTTCTCTCACGGTTCTTGGGGGTTGAAGATTTTCGATTACCTCTATTTTGGCTTTGTCTACTTCAATTCCTCTGTTCGAGATGATGTGTCCTAAAACAATTCCTTCTTGTACCATAAAGTGGCACTTTTCCCAATTAAGTACTAAGTTTACTTTTACACATCGCTCAAGAACTCTTTCCAGGTTTTCAAGGCATTCTTCGAAACTTTGTCCGTATACAGAAAAGTCATCCATAAATACTTCCATGATGTTTTCGAGAAAGTCGGCGAAAATTTCCATCATGCATCTTTGAAAGGTTGCAGGGGCATTGCACAGACCAAACGGCATTCGCCTATAAGCGAAGGTACCAAAAGGGCACGTGAACGTTGTCTTTTCTTGGTCATCAGGGTGAATTGGTATTTGAAAGAAGCCTGAATAACCGTCTAGATAACAGAAATGTGAATGTTTTGCTAATCGTTCTAACATTTGGTCAATGAATGGTAAAGGGAAATGATCTTTTCGGGTTGCTTTGTTTAGTTTCCTATAATCAATGCACATTCTCCATCCTGATTCGATTCGTTTAGTTATAGTTTCCCCTTTTTCGTTTTCAATAACGGTTATGCCTCCTTTCTTTGGTACAACGTGCACAGGACTAACCCATTTGCTATCAGATATAGGATATATAATACCTGCTTCCAATAGCTTGGTTATTTCCTTCTTTACTACCTCACTCAGGATCGGATTTAGTCTTCTCTGGTGTTCCCTAGAGGTTTTACAGTCTTCTTCTAACATGATGCGGTGCATACAAATAGAAGGACTTATTCCTTTAAGATCGGTGATGTGGTACCCTAGTGCGGTTGGATACTTCCTTAAGATATGTAGGAGTTTTTCTGTTTCGAGTCTTCCTAGGTCTGCATTAACTATCACAGGTCGTTCAAGTTCTAAGTCTAGGAATTCATATCTCAGATTTTTGGGAAGTGTTTTCAGGTCAGGGGTTGGTTTGTTAAGACATTGCGTAGGATCCAGTGTTATTGCCAAACATTGGTTAGATCTGTCTTCTACAAGGCAATCAGATGATTTGTCTTCTTCTAACTCTGCTTCTTTTATGCATTCATCGATGATATCCATGAAGTAACATGTATCTTCTATTGCAGGTGCTTTCAAGAATTGGGAAAGAATGAATTCAATTTTCTCTTCACCTACTTCGAAGGTGAGTCGTCCTCGTTTTACGTCTATGATTGCACCGGCAGTTGCTAAGAATGGTCTTCCCAGTATAATGGGTGTAATATCATCTTCTCTAATGTCCATAATTGTAAAATCAGTGGGAATGTAGAATTGACCTATGCGTACGGGAACGTTTTCAAGGATTCCTACAGGATATTTGATGGAACGATCTGCTAGTTGCACAGACATTTTGGTTGGTCTTAATTCTCCCATTTCCAGTTTCTTACATATGGATAAAGGCATAACGCTAATTCCGGCTCCTAAATCGCATAAGGCTTTGTCGATGACAAATTTTCCTATGTGACAGGGTATAGAGAAACTACCTGGATCCTTGAGTTTAGGGGGCATGTTTTGGATTATAGCGCTACATTCGGCAGGGAGTGTAACGGTTTCGCTATCCTCAAGTTTCCTCTTATTAGAAAGGATTTCTTTTAAGAATTTAGCATATGAGGGCATCTGCGTAATAGCTTCGGTGAACGGAATTGTAACGTTTAATTGTTTAAGGAGATCAACAAATTTTCTAAATTGGCCCGCATCTTTGGTTTTAACAAGCCTTTGAGGGTAAGGTATAGGTGGTTTGTAAGGTGGTGGAGGTACATAAGGTTCCTTCTTTTCTAGGGTTTCCTTATTACTCTCTTCCTTTTCCTTAGGTTCACTTTCCTCAGTTGATTTCTTAGGGTTTTGGTTTTCTATCCTTGGATCAGACGGTCCTTCCACTTCCGTTCCACTTCTTAATATAATTGCATGAGCGTGGCTTCTCGGGTTAGGTTGGGGCTGTCCAGGGAATGTACCAGTTGGGGCAGCAGTAGGTGCTTGTTGTTGGGCTACTTGTGATATTTGTGTTTCCAGCATTTTGTTATGGGTAGCCAAGGCATCTACTTTGCTTGCTAGTTGTTTAAGTTGTTCGCCAGTGTGTACATTCTGGTTTAGGAAATCTTTATTGGTTTGTTGTTGGGAAGCTATAAAGTTTTCCATCATGATTTCTAAGTTGGATTTCCTAGGGGCGTTATTGTTAGGCATGGATGGGTTCGGTTTCTGATATCCCGGAGGTATAGCTGGGGCTTGATTTGGAGACTGTCCAGGTGCGTACAAAGCGTTATTGCTCTTATATGAAAAGTTTGGATGGTTCTTCCAATTTGAGTTATAGGTGTTCGAATAGGGGCTTCCTTGAGCATAGTTTACTTGCTCTGCTTGGATTCCTGTCAAGAGTTGACAGTCCGTAGGAGTGTGGCCTTGGATTCCACAGACCTCGCAATTCTGAGTTATAGCAACCACGACGGCTGGAGGTGATACGTTTAAACTTTCAATTTTTTGGACCAAAGCATCCACTTTTGCGTTAACGTGATCAAGGTTACTTATCTCGTACATGCCAGTTTTCGTTTAAGGTTTTTCCACCGTTGTTCGTTCGGTTCCCCACTGATAGTGGTTTTGGGCCATGCTCTCGATAAGCTGGTAAGCATCAGCATAAGGTTTGTTCATTAATGCACCACCTGCAGCGGCGTCTATTGTTAACCTTGTGTTGTATAAGAGACCATTATAAAATGTGTGAATTACTAACCAGTCTTCCAAACCGTGGTGTGGGCAAAGTCTCATCATGTCTTTATATCTTTCCCATGCTTCGAAAAGAGACTCGTTGTCTTTCTGTTTAAATCCATTTATCTGGGCTCTTAACATAGCTGTTTTGCTTGGCGGAAAGTATCGGGCAAGAAAAACTTTCTTCAACTCGTTCCATGTGGTGACTGAGTTGGAAGGGAGAGATTGAAGCCATCTTCTAGCGCTATCTCTTAATGAGAAAGGAAAAAGACGAAGTCGAATTGCCTCTGAAGTGACACCATTAGCTTTAACAGTATCAGCGTATTGGACAAATACGGATAAATGAAGGTTTGGATCCTCGGTAGGATTTCCAGAGAATTGGTTTTGTTGCACCGCCTGCAACAGCGAAGGTTTAAGTTCGAAGTTGTTTGCTTCGATTGCGGGCGGAGCAATACTTGAATGCGGCTCATCTTGCGATGGAGCGGCGTAATCTCTAAGAGCACGAGCTGGTTCTGCCATCTCGGTTATCGAAGGAAAAAGGTTTTTGAAATCAGGAAGTTCTATAGGAGGGAGATTGTTTGCAGCACGATATTCCCGAATTCGTCGTAAGACTCGGAGATATAGTTCGATATCGTTGATTCGTAAATAGAGCGGTTCGCCTTGTGAGCGAGTGCGTGGCATACAAATCAACGAAAGAAAGAATAGAAGAAAAAGAAACCTTAGTCTCTACAGCGTAACGGAAGAGTTACGATATCGATTAAATAAAAGTCCCCGGCAACGGCGCCAAAAACTTGATCGCGACTTTATGAGTCGAATTTGGGGTACAAACTGCAAGTGCACAGTTCTATCGCGTAGTTTTAAAAGATATCGATCCCACAGGGACTTATGAATCGATATACCGTTATCTAAGGTTACTACGTAAAGCTAAGGTGAATAATGGTTGATTGTTTGGGGGCGAAGCTAAAAACTAAACTAAGATCTAGATTAAATATTAATAAATCGGATATCGGTATGTAGTTCGTCGTAATTAGGGAATCAATTCTTTGTCGGTTTCTTGGTTTTAAAATAAATCGTTTCAGTTAACTTTATTGATTAAAGGTTTTATCTCAAACTCTCGCTCTGTTGAATAAACCATGACTTTATGTTAATGTAGCTGTCACTTATAATTAAGTCAAAAACCACTTTTTGAAAGCAATAAAGTTGCAGAAACTCTTTTTAAGAAAACACTGACCGTTTTAAACACCCTTATCTCAAACTCTCGCTCTGTTGACTTAGGTTATACAATTAAACCCGAATGCTTAACTCTCGTCCTCACATTCAATCTTTAAGAATACTTTTTGGAAAAGGTCAGAATTTAATTAACTCTAAAACTTGCTCTCGCCCTGATCTAGAATTAATGCCTAATTTACACTGTCCAGTTAAAACCTCAAACTCTCGCTCTATTGATTTTAACTTCTTTATGTCTTTTACTTTTATAAAAAACTCTTGTTATTAAACCTGTAAATTGAGACCGTAAAAAGATTGATTTTAATTTTAAGTTTGATTAGACCGACTTAGTCTTGATCCCTTATTTCGCTTACTTTACATACCGATATCTAGGCGAATTAGCCAGACATGCTAAACAAACAAAAATACATATCATGCATAAACAGATTCATCCCAGGCAGATAATATAAATAAGTAATAAAACAAAGCATTAAATAATAATTAAAGAACCTGAATGCGTTAAACAATAGTCTTGAACACTCTACCACAAGCCAGTAGGATTTGTTCTTGGATTCTTCAATTAAACAACAAATTAAAACGAAGGAAATAAAAAACTAGATTCTAACGTAAGGTTAGATCCGGTAAAAGTTGCACAATAGTTTCCGGTGTAGAAACTATTGTGCGAAAAGAATTAATTAAATGCTAGAAAAGAAAATAGAATTGCAAAAAGGTAAAAACAATAAAAGTTCTGCAAAGTAATACTATAAAAATATAAGCCTAAACTGCTGGAAGAAGAAAAAAATGCGAAAACGGCAAAAGGCGTGGAAAATCTCCGACCCGAGAGCTTTCCCAATTAGCTGCTATTTATACTGCTACTTGTGTAACTGCTTTCCAAGGGTTTCCGTATACGCGGTCTTTTCGTTCCGAGGGTCAAGCGTGGAAATAGCTTTCAACGTGGTCAGTTGCGTTCCTAGTGCCAAAAATATAGGGGAAAGGTGTGACGTCCGTCACACCATGTGTGACGCTCGTCACAGGAGTGTGCTTAGTGTGACGCTCGTCACAACCTTTGTGACGCCCGTCACAGGCACAACGTGCGCTTTCTTTGGGCTGGGCTTGGTCTTTGTTATTTGTTTCCTTTTTATTCCTTCTTACACCTCCTTTTCTTCCCTTTTTCACTTTTGCTTCAAAATGGATACCTGACATAAATAGAAAGGAAATACCGCATAATATCTGATAAAATGAGATAAATTAAAGTAAATGATAATATAATCTAATTGAATTAAGTCCTAAAATGTGATATAATTTCATGTTATCACTACCACCCCATCAAATTAGTCAATGGTTATTTTTTTCATGAAATGGGGTTCATTCAGGATTTTCAGTAAAGCCTCTTTGTGTGCCTCAGAACTTAATAATAAGGATAGCATCGAGATCTTAGAAGGGGTCTAATTTAGCTGGTCTACCACATTGTAATCACTCTTCTTAAAGATCCTCAGAAATTTGTCTGCTTCTTCTTGGGATATTATTTTTTGGAAGTTCTTATCTTTGTGCATGAATCTAGGATACGCTTTCGTTTAAAAGGCTCAACAACACTCTTCCTCGGTGGTTGTTCAGGAGTGAAAACTCTTCCACTATGAGTCATACACCGATTCCAACTATGTTTGTAACATTAGGCTCTAGCATTAGTGGCTTATCACCTACATATGTTGTGGTACCATAGTTCCTAGGTACTGCTTTAGTGCTTTCAAAAGGAAATGATGGTGGAACATAGATGACTAAGGGAGATACTTGAGCATCTTTTATTGTATATGGAATCTCAAGAGGTTCAAGTGTGACAATGCTCTTGTTATCTTTGATATGGCTTATCTGTACTAACCCTTGATTTATCACCTTTTGAAGACATCTTTTTAATTATACTCATTCATTTGGAAAAGACAGACATGCTTTACAAATATCATGAACTTCTTGAATCAACAAAGCTTCAGTCAACTTTTCATGAATTATCAGCATATGAGTCCTCACACTCCTCACTTCCTTGATCAGTCCAGGCTCTACGGATTTTTAACAACATTGACAGATGGATCGGCATGACCAAGGAACATATTGTTTTTAACGTTTGGACCTTCCCCCTTGAAATTCAGTAACTTGATGTCGATCAACTCTTTAGCCTTGTATTTAAGGACCTTACCTTTTTCATTAGTATGCCCAGGCGATCTAACATGATACTCACATTTAGCATTTGCATCAAAGGTAAGCGGGTACAGTGGTATCATAGGATTGAGGGCCTTGGGTTAAACCATCCCTCTCTGAATCAAGTAAGGCAAGATTTGTTTGTATGGAATAGGTACAGAATCGAAGCGAAGATCCCTTCTTTCATAGTTGTTTCTAGTCCTAGGTTGATTCCTCTGTGGATACCCATCCTATTGTTATTGATTCTGTCGAGGCATCGTCAAAGGTTGTTAGGGCAGAGGCATAGGATATGCTTGTTGTGGATATTTACTTGGGTTATCGCTGCCACATAAGGATATTGGTAATAAGGTACCTGAGTTAAGGGTACCTTATGAGATCCTATGGACATAACAACTTTGGTTTCTCCCTCCTTTTTCTTGTTGTTAAAGAACTTCTTCGCACAAACTTAACCACTGGTGTTGTCTTGTATTTTTCCATTTTTCAAGCCATCTCCAATTCGTTCACCGATTATCACGAGATTGGAAAATCCCGATGACACGCTTCCTATCATCTTTTCATAATATTGACCCTATAGAGTGCTCATTAACATGTCGACCAACTGTCTCTCTAGGAGCAGTGGATGTACACGAGCGACCAATTCTCCCCATCTCTGAGCATATTCTTTGAAAGATTCATTATTCTGCTGAGCAAGATTTTGTAACTGCTTATGTGATATTTTCCTTCTCTTTGATGCTTTCCGCAAGTGCACGGAATGTATCGGGGTAATATAAAAGGTTGTCGAACCCACATAGAACAATAGTCAATCCTATCGCTATCTACTATTGCTATGTAAATCTAAGGCTAATCGGATTTTGGTTGGTTTGAGAATGAATGTAAAATACTAGTGGTTTTAAAATTTAATAAATGGAGCCCGAAATGTGATTTCCAATCTACTTTCCGGACACAAATTAATATCGGCACTTCGTTTTACTATAAAATATTTTTTGGAGGAAATATTTATTTAAAAACACTACTCACTTTCGCACAGCCCATGTTATGCTTCGAAACAGTATAAGTCATATTGTCGCTCCACAGGATACAGTTTCAAAACAGTTTTTGAAAACTGATAAGTCCTTATTAACTTATGAAGCACTATCGCTATTTTTAGAAATTAAAAATCCATTTTTTGTTGATCAGATACCTTTCTCATAATGTCGCGCTATTGACCAGTATCTGAGTGTTTTCCCATTCGCGCAAAAAGAATTAATTTAAAAACTAAAAATTCAGAATTGGAAAAATAAATTAATATAAAAAATTAGCGCTGATAAAATTTATCGAGTCCCATCGGAACGACGGTCCTCACATCCCGGGCTCTAGGAGCTTAACCGCACATATTGGATACGTGAACAAGCATAAATAGAGTATCAATGACAGTAAACAAATTATACATGTTCATGGAAGTAGTAATAACAATGGAATATAAATTGTTAATTAGAATTGTAAGACAAGATTAGTAGCATATAAATTTGATAATTAAAATGACAACTAAGTAAGATTAAAGGCATTTTAGTTAAAATGGTACGTAAAAGCTTCAATTAATAACAATGGCAGTAATAAATAATTTAGAGAGAAAGTAAATTAAAACTGAAAATTAAACTGCAATTTTGCTCCAAATGGAGTCCTTAAATCGATATAGGAAATAAAACCTTGTTGGATATTAAATGCTGGAATATAAACTTGCTTCAAAATAAACACCAAGCCTAACACTAATTTTTGCAACAATCCTTATATGTGAGAAATTGAAGCTTTTAAGAACTGATATTTTGCCTAACTATGCTTGGCTCCCCTTGAAACCTAAAAAATATGGTTCTATATAGTGCTCCAACTAGTAGAAAACATCAAGAATTCATGCTAAGGAAGTGGGAGAAAAGTATGGGAAGTGGGAGAAACTCATTATGTGCAGCTGCTATTTTTCAGCTCCAGAAGCCCATGGTGGATGCCATGGCCTCATTGCGAATGCTATGAGTGTTAACTTGGTGAACGTGGGTTGGCAAGGGTCATGGTGAACACCATGCCCCTATGGCGAACTCCATCAACTTCAGGGCCTATTTTGTTTTGCATTTTTTACAAGGTGGGTGACACCTCATGGCTTCCACGTCATGGCGAACACCATGGAGGTCGCCACCCATATATTTTCTTCATTTTTTCTCTGTTTTTGTCATGTTTTCTCGCGTACGACTTTCATACCCTCGAATTTATCCTACCTCCATATCACCCTCTATGGCTCTAATTCATGAGCATACATCCCAGACATATCATTTCATAAGCATTTATACCTAATGATCCACAAGGTTCCACAAACTTAAGGCATGTGGGTTCATCCATGAAGCCTCAAGACTCACTAATTATGTTAAGGTGTTCACATGCCACCTTGACCGTAATCTTCATCCTCAAGCATCCCACAATATTGGAGGATCATTCAAGACATCTCACTCACTCTCTAAAACCCTGATTGGATGATGAGTCCCTATTGAAGACACATTAAGATTCATCTAGTCACCTAAGGACCTCAACCCTAACTATTGATCCTATTTGGCTTACACAAGTCATGGTTCACCTTGAGTCTTGACCATGCCATTGAGGACCCCTAATATCCAAATTTGGTTTATTCCAAAACCCTTTGAATCATCTCAATATATCCCTTGTACCTCAAAACCCTAATTTGACTGGCCATGGTTCTTGATGAAACTTGTGTTTCAAGAAACCTTAGTTTGTGCATTCTTTGACTTATGACCTTGCTTCATTCGATAATCCTACCATACCACACTTCATTAACCTTTAATTCAAGTCAATTTCAACCACATGTCACCAATCAAATACCCATTCAACTCATGTTACAAGTACTTGGTTTGGTCATGAATTTTGAACTTCCAATGCCTTGAATTCATATATGGACTTGACCTAAAATCACCCCACAAAGCTCCAAGTCTCATTTTACATCATGGCATAATCATATGAGCTTTAAACATCCATCATTGTACCTTAAAAAATAAGGAATCGCAAAGTGACATTTCTAGGTCATGTTGGTTGGTCACATTTTGGCAAGAATGGCCTATCATTTAGTCCAAAGCCCATAAATTTTTCATATTTCAAGTTTTTCAAGATATTCTTTGAGCCAAATGTCCTAATTGAGTCCCTCTTCAACTTTTTTTCAAGGTCTAAGACCTAAATCATTGAGCAGGGACCTCAATTTCTGCATTGGCCAAGTTGGTCTAAGTGCCTAGCATGACCTAGAATCATGACCAAGACCACCACTTTACAACATTTCCATTTCCAAACCACAACTTCTTTTGACCTGTTTCCTTTTGTATTTGATCAAGTACATGGAGAAGAGTATTTGGCACAAGTTTCATGCAAAATGCATGAGCCAATTTTATTTGGCCCAATTTCAAAGTTGGGATTTTATCATGATACATAGGCCAAACCAACATCAGTCAGAATTTGCATATGGATGCATTAAGCCACCAAACTTGTTTTTTTTATTCTTTCTGATCCCTATCATGTTGCAAAACATTATAGGATGCATTTGCAAGTAATTTAGAGTGTGACCAAATACACAAGAGACCAACCCGAGCCATGGTTCAAAAGGGAGTTTTTGCCAAAAATGGACAAAACCAAAGACACCTCGGCAGGTTTCGGGACAACCCTTGTCCCACCAAAACAATTCAAATGGAAAAACAGACTAAGAGGAAGAGAATTGCAGGCCAAGCACAGACCACACTTGTCCAACAAGTCTCCATATTTTGGCATTTTTCGAATTCCCCTTTTCTGAAGAAACATCCTCTTTTCTCCCTCCAAACCACTCCAATACCTTTCCTATAAATGGGGGAAGGTGTCCCATCTTAGAACCAAGCTTTAATAGATAAAAAAAACTCTGCTGCAAAACCGAGTTCATCCTTCAAAAACAAAGATACCGTTTTCAAGTTCTGAAGCTTTTCAACTAGAACCAAGTGCCCAAAATCTATCCATAAACATCACTTAAACTTTCCCAAACACTAAGTCACCTTCCCAAAACCTCACATGAGCTACTCAAACTCATCGGAGTTCACTTCTGAAACTGATTCCTATCAGGTAGCTACACTCACACCCTTCACTCAAATAAGTTACCATTAAACGTGAAATCATCCATTGAATCTTAACCCTATGGTTTGAGTATTGATTTTCCATTATCAAGCATTTAATTTTTGTTTTAGATCAACTCGAGTTTCTGAAATTCTGGAAAATACTCCATACTCAAAGCCAATCAATCGCTCATGAGTGTGGAGGTAGGATCAATGATGTGTCTGGATGTTGTTTCCATGCTTGAACCCAATGAAAAACTAGATCTTTGAAGTTTTGATTTTGGTTGTCTTGAGGTTGAAGTCGACATTGTTGCGCGTATTTTTGAATTCAAACAAATTTCGTGTCCCACTCTAATTAGTTGACTCAGGTGCGCACCTCATTTTAACACTTATTTTATTATTTATTCTATTGAAGCTCATTTTTATCACAAGGAGCACTTGGCTCAGTTGGTAAGGGGGACAAATTTCGTGTCTTGAGGTTTAATCCCCGGCGCGCCCCTTTTTGTTATTTTTGTTTTATGTTGTTCCTTTTTTTATTTTTAACCCCATTTATTTTCCATTTCATTTGATTTTGTTACCACTTATTTTTATTCTACTAAAAATATTTCCAAAACAAACCCTCATTATTTTTCCCTCTTTTATTTTATTACGCTTTGTTTCATTTCATTTGAGCATTTTTTGATTGATTTTTGATGCCTTGAACATTGATGGCTAATGAGGTCTATTAGGTCATGATTATGGATTGTTTAAAGTTGATTAAACCTTCTATATTTCAAATCTATCAATGAATGATCAATGGATCATTCATGATACTTTGAGGCGTATATAGGTTTCCTCTATATCAACCAAACTTGGATCATTTGACACATAGATGAAGCTTTTACTTGTATATACTTATTGTGATCGCCTTGATTCATTTTGCTTCCATTGTTTATACTAACCATTTAACCCTTTTGATTCCGTGTTCACTTTGTACATTAATCATTGTATCATTATCTAACTTAACCATTAAATAAACTTGTAACCTTTGACCCTTGAGTGATACAATCTTCCTTTTTTCAAGCTATTGATAGATGGACTCGGGGTTGTATAACTTTCACTATGACACATCTATTGTTAGTTGATCAATGATCATCTTTAATACTTTGCATAAGTGATAAGTTATCCCTTGATGTGCCACATTTTTAATCTTTTGACCTAAGGATAGATAATCCTCAGTGGTTACCTTGTATATTTTTACTAACCACTAACTATACTTTGTTTCTCACTAACCATTGTTATTGTGACTTTATCATTATTACTTTTTTATTTACTTTTAAATTAATACATTGTAATTTACTTTCAAGTACTCATTATCATCACCATCATTGTATAAACTGATCATACATGTTTATTATTGTCCATTTACTTTATTGTCATCATACAATTAAAAACATAAAAACATGATAAAATGATAAGACCAAAAAAAAATTCATTCCACTTGTAATCAACTTGGACTTAGAGGATTTCATCTTAGGACCTTTGCTTGGAGGGTCTTGCCTTTATCTTGTGATACTTGTTTTTAACTTTGGATTTCACATGTAACTTACATACCTATTATAAGAATGGCATCATGACACTACTTTAGGGAGACATGATTATAAGACCATTATCCTTTGTTAGCTTAGGTCACTTTTGCACATACAACGCTTTCTCTTACGCTACCTTATAATGAGACCCTTTAATTTCTTATTTGATTACTTTGAGTATATTTTATTCGTCACCAATTTCATAATCAAATAAACAAACATTTGATTCAACGTCAAGTGGCATTTTCTTAATCAAATTCAAAAGACATTAAAACTATGATTAGTATTGTGCGCCACAAGCCTTAAGTGGCATAGAATGAGTAAGAATGGATCTTTCCTACCCTTACTCTGATTATTTTGGACATAAGATGCTTGGCTCTTTTGTCTAGAATTTTCACCTTCACCCATAGAATTTAGTGCAATCTAATCATAAACACCTTTTTCATAAACCCTTATTCAAGGTAAAAACAATGCAACCCATTAAACCCCATATTTTTGCCTTAGGGAACCACTCTGAAAACGCTTTTCTCAAAGGTAAAATCAACCAACCTACACATATTTTCTACTCCAAACTACGGAGCTCTAATTCTTCATCACCTGATGAATGACACGTAGGCACAAGGGCCACAATCCTTGGCGAGCACAATAATAAAACTGCTCTTCATTTCTCATACATTCTACACAACAACGAGTAAAAGTATACATCAGAGACATGAAAGTTAAAAATACCACAAAACTCAAGAATAAAGGCTTGCCAAAAATGGTTTTTCTATCTTCTTGAGAGAGAGCTTTCATCAACAATTGGATGTTAATAAGATGTTTTAAATTTTTCTTATCATCCTTTGTCATCGAGGTAACTCCCCCTATACATCCCAGACTATCGATAAACTTTACCAACAGTTCCTTTTGATATCGAGCCTCTTCAGAGAGATCATTTTCAATATATATGAAAAAAGTTATTCCCCCATAAAAAGTGACCCGGGTCGGCACAATACTTAGAGAATAGGTCGGCACATCTTCACTTCACTCGATTAGCAATGTTAAAAATTGTAGCATGAGTGTCGGGGTTGGCGAGGGTTACTATGAAGAACCAATATTTTAAGGGCAAGAGTTCTGGGAGAGGTTCGAACCCACTAATGATCGACTTGAGGCAGAGTAATCATATACCCCTAGTTTGGGACATTGAGTTACAAATACATTTAAAGAGGTGAAGAAAGAGGTAAACACATGGTTGTCCTTTCACATACTCACACTAATACTGGTAAAATTCCATATATATCCAACATGAAAGGTGAAGTTGTAAAAAGAGCCATGGCCAGATGTTTCAGAAACTCTATCTCAAAATTTATAATAGGAGGCGAATGTTCACGATGGAAAAACACACTCATAAAAAGGAATTACACAAGTTCCATACTTGTCACATATTCTTTTGTCCTCAGAAGGATTCACAATTCCCCAATTAGAGGGTAAACTAACTTTTGTAAAAGCACCATCAAGACCACCTGGTCTGGCGAAAATAGAAGCAATGGAAGAATAAATAGGATTCATCCAATAAAATGGAATATCCTTTTGAGCATTGCGAATATTTTTTTTTATTTCTTATTCGTAGTGCACTAACATTGCAGTTGCAAGAAATGAAAGGTATAAGAGTGAAATAGTTAAACCGTTGAACTGGAAAAAGAAAGACCCGAAAAGGGGAAGAGTGTACTTATTTTCCTTAAAGAAAACTACGCCAAGGAGGGAAAAAAAGCTTCACCAAACACTTCTAATCACCCACATGAAACACTCAAAGAAGTTTTGGTTTCCAAAAACCGCAATGATGATATCTTTGAAAAGACATTTTGAAGTAAGGTGCATTAAATGCATGGTTCTTTCAAAGAACAAAGATGGTTCCAAATTATTCGTCTCTATAATCAGGGGTTGGACGACATCCAGGGTTGTAATATCAAGCACCACCTTCCTACATGATGGTATGAGCTTGGCGGCAATTGTTTGGCGCCGACCAGACCGACCCTGGATGGGTTTATGCCAGCCATACCGATCTCGACCAATAATCAAATAAAAGGTATTATACCTTCCATAATATTCCTAATATGTGAAGACTATCATTCTAGTGATCATCAATGATCTAAATTGTAAAGCATTTAACGACTCTCTACAATACACTCATAACTAATAGCAGGTTAGATATTCAAAATCAGGGAATAATTTTCAAATACAATTTCATTTCACTCTTCTTCTTCATATACTGACTTTAGTGTTTGAGTGCTAACTTTGCAGACCACCCACTTCATCGCGTCGGAAGCCACAATCCACCATCATTTTCGTTCACCTTTTCATTTATGGTTCCTGAATGGAACATCTTCCAAGATTTATAAGGTTTTAAAAACATTTGTGAAGTAAGCATTCATCTTATTTGCCTCATGTGTTCATTTCCTCTTGTTACATGCTTGGAGAAACTCCATATATTATTTTAAGAATATCCCACATTTCCTTGGTGGAAATATAATTTAGAATATAAAGAAATTGATTTTTCATTTAAAGACATAACAAACAAGTTTTTGGTTTTAAAATTAGTTTTGAACTTTTTCTTTTCCTTTTAGGCCAAAAGAGAATTTTGGTTTATCTATTACTTTACCATTAATACAATGAGTGTGGATAAATGGACCATTGATAATTGTTTCCCTTAATTCAAGATCAAAACTTTGAATGAATATTTTAAATCTAGCTTTCAACAGTTCAAACCTAACACCATTAAATGGTAGATGTGTGTTTAGGAAAGTCCTCTTGTTAAAAAAGTGTTGGAATTCATCTTCCTCCTTGGACGATTAGTCTTTAAATATGATACAGACTTTTATACCAATTGTTGGACATGTGAATCCATACACAAAAGGGGCTGAATTGTGGAAATTTGAAAATAGTTTGTTTAAAACAAAATTATTTTCGGAGTTAGAGTTTGAAAACATTTTTAAACATTTGAATAAATATGAAGCAGAAATTCAAAGTAAAGAAATTAAATGGAAAATAAAAGAGATAAGGGAATAAAGGTGACACCAAAGATTTATAGATGTTCAGTCTAAAGAAGTGACTTACTCCTCTCCCCAAGAATATATCTTGAGAGTATCCACTATTTGTTGATAGAATTTAGAACGTTAAGCTCATGAACCCCCTCATACAAGGAAATAATTTTTTAGGATAAATTATAACCAGACAACGAATATGGCTTTAAGAGGTTAGTCTCCAAACCAAACACCAAACAAGCTTGAAGTGGTTAGTCTCCAAACCAAACAACAAACAAGCTTGAAGCAATTACTCTCACATCCAAACATATATTTTGCACATGTTGATCTCGAACTAAGATGGAGTACTAAGTTGAATATCCTCCTAAATGAATTGAGGTATTATATGGGCTGACCACGAAAATAACCGAGACTTATGTCGGGATGGTCTTGAACTTGCTGAGTTTTTACATCGGGCTGAACTCAAAAATCAGGAGAGATTTTAACACCAAACTGATCTTAAACCAATAGAGTTTTTAACCAGGATGACCTTAAGAATCGTAATGGATATTTTTACTAGTTGATTTCCACGAAACAAAAGAGAGCTTCTTCATAGGCAGAGATCATTAACCAAATAAAGACTAAGACTAACCTCTCAAATACAAATAAATGGTTTTAAAATGGTTTATCTCCCAACCAAAATAATCACTTCCCAAGGAAGAATAATTTACTCAATAGAAAAGATCTACCCTTGGTAAATTTACAATTATACCCTCACCCAAAATAATATCATCATTTAGACTCAAGAATACTCTCAAAGCACTATGGCTAAAATATATGAGAAAATGAATAATTTAGATAGGTGATGATAGAAATTAAAAGTGAGGTTTTTCGCGTTTTATAAATGTTTTGAAATGATATAGAATATCTCTATAGATATTCCAAGAAATGGTTTAAATTTGAAATAATCCATGGCCCAAATAAATGACCCAATCGATTAGGCAATGAAAATAATCTATTGTTGCTTCCAAAAATGGAAGATTTAGATATAAAGTTGTTACTAATCTTTAAGATATTGTCATACTCCTTTAGAGACTCGATTAGGCATCATCTAATCAATTAGGCTATAAATCTAATTGATTATATAGTTTAGAAAAAGTTTCCTAATCAAGCAGGCAGACCCTTAATCAATTGGCTAGGCTCCAAAAACTTTTCTTTTTGTAGTTTTAATCAAAAGTGAGAGACTTATCAATTATTTATGTGTGTTTGTATGTGTGTGTATGTGTGTGTGATTTTAACCATAATACTTCCTGAAATTCCCTTTTATATTTACAATACATTGATCACTCAAATGTACATTATCAAGCAAGTTTTCACACTTCCTCTCTTCCATACTCTGATACTTTAGGTCTTGGTATCATTAAATTTGATTTTAGCATCACACAAGAACCTTGAGTCTTTTCGATGAGGCTTTAGATATTTCTATAGTTTGAGATGCTAGTGGTTCTTGAATTTTTAACTTCCAATGCCTTGAATTCACCTATGGACTTGACCTAAAATCACCCCACAAAGCTCCAAGTCTCATTTTACATCATGGCATGATCATATGAGCTTTAAACATCCATCATTTTACCTTAAAAAATAAGAAATCGCAAAGTGGCATTTCTAGGTCATGTTGGTTGGTCACATTTTGGCAAGAATGGCCTATCATTTGGTCCAAAGCCCATAAATTTTTCGTATTTCAAGTTTTTGAAGATATTCTTTGAGCCAAATGTCCTAATTGAGTCCCTCTTCAACTTTTTTTCAAGGTCCAGGATCTAATTCATTAAGCAAGGACCTCAATTTCTGCATTGGCCAAGTTGGTCTAAGTGCCTAGCATGACCTAGAATCATGACCAAGACCACCACTTTACCACATTTCCATTTCCAAACCACAACTCCTTTTGATCTGGTTCCTTTTGCATTTGATCAAGGACATAGAAAAGAGTATTTGTCACAAGTTTCATGCAAAATGCACGAGCCAATTTTATTTGGCCCAAGTTCAAAGTTGGGATTTTATCATGATGCATAGGCCAGACCAACATCAGTCAGAATTTGCATATGGATGCATTAAGCCACCAAACTTGTTTTTTTTTATTCTTTCTGATCCCTAACATGTTGCAAAACATTAGAGAATGCATTTGCAAGTAATTTGGAGTGTGACCAAAGACACAAGAGGCCAACCCGAGCCATGGTTCAAATAGGAGTTTCTGCCAAAAATGGACAAAACCAAAGACACCTCGAAAGGTTTTGGGACCACCTTTGTCCCACCAAAACAATGCAAATGGCAAAACAGACTAAGAAGAAGAGAATTTCAAACCAAAAACAGACCACACTTGTCCATTAAGTCTCCATATTTTGGCATTTTTCAAATTTCACCTTTTCTGAAGAAACATCCTATTTTCTCCCTCCAAACCACTCCAACACCTTTCCTATAAATAAGGGAAGGTGTTCCATCTTAGAACCAAGCTTGAATAGCCAAAAAAACTCTGCTGCAAAACCGAGTTCATCCTTCAAAAACAGAAGATACCATTTTCGAGTTCTAAAGCTTTTCAACTAGAACCAAGTGCCCAAAATCTATCCATAAACATCACTTAAACTTTCCCAAACACTAACTCACCTTCCCAACACCTCACATGAGCTACTCAAACTCATCGAAGTTCACTTATGAAACTGATTCCAATCAGGAAGCTACACTCACAACCTTCACTTAAATAAGTTACCATTCAACTCGAAATAATCCACTGAATCTTAACCCTATGGTTTGAGTGTTGACTTTACATTATCAAGCATTTAATTTTTTTTTTAGGTCAACTCGAGTTTCTGAAATTCTGGAAAATGCTCCATACTCAGAGCCAATCAATGGCTCATGAGTGTGGAGGTAGGATCAATGATGTGTCTGGATGTTGTTTCCATGCTTGAACCCAATGAAAAACTAGAGCTTTGAAGTTTTGATTTTGGTTGTCTTGAGGTTGAAGACGACATTGTTGCGCGCATTTTTGAATTCAAACAAATTTCGTGTCCCCCTCTGATTAGTTGACTCACACGTGCACCTCATTTTAACACTTATTTTATTATTTATTCTATTGAAGCGCATTTTTATCATCAAGAGCGCATGGCTCAGTTGGTAAGGGGGTTGACCCCATGACCCCAAGGTCAGGGGTTGAATCCCCAGCACACCCCTTTGTGTTATTTATTTTTTTGTCTTTCCTTTTTTATTTTTAACCCCATTTATTTTCCATTTCATTTGCTTTTTTTACCACTTATTTTTATTCTACTAAAAATATTTCCAAAACAAACCCTCATTATTTTTCCCTCTTTTATTTTATTACACTTTGTTTCATTTCATTTGAGCATTTTTTGATTGATTTTTGATGCCTTGAAACGTTGATGGCTAATGAGGTCTATTAGGTCATGGTTATGGATTGATTAAAGTTTGTTAAACCTTCTATGTTTCAAATCTATCAATGAATGATCAATGGATCATTCATGATACTTTGAGGCATAGATAGGTTTCCTCTATATCAACAAAAATTGGATCATTTAACACATAGATGAAGCTTTTACTTGTATATACTTATTGTGATCGCCTTGATTCATTTTCCTTCCATTGTTTATACTAACCATTTTGATTCCTTGTTCACTATTGTACATTAATCATTGTATCATTATCTAACTTAACCATTAAATCAACTTGTAACCTTTGACCCTTGAGTGATACAATCTTCCTTTTTTCAAGCTATTGATAGATGGACTTGGGGTTGTATAACTTTCACTATGACAAATCTATTGTTAGTTGATCAATAATCATCTTTAATACTTTGCATAAGTGATAAGTTATCCCTTGATGCGCCATATTTTTAATCTTTTGACCAAAGGATAGATAATCCTCAGTGGTTACCTTGTATATTTTTACTAACCACTAACTATACTTTGTTTCTCACTAACCATTATTATTATGACTTTATCATTATTACTTTGTTATTTACTTTTATGTTAATACATTGTAATTTACTTTCAAGTACTCATTATCATCATCATCATTGTATAAACTCATCATGCATATTTATTATTGTCCATTTACTTTATTGTCATCATACAATTAAAAACAATAAAAACATGATAAAATGATAAGACCAAAAAAAATTTATTCCACTTTTAATCAACTTGGACTTAGAGGATTTCATCTTAGGACCTTTGCTTGGAGGGTCTTGCCTTTATCTTGTGATACTTGTTTTCAACTTTGGATTTCACATGTAACATACATACCTATTATAATAATGGCATCATGACACTACTGTAGGGAGACGTGATTGTAAGACCATTATCCTTTGTTAGCTTAGGTTACTTTTGCACACACAAGACTTTCTCTTACGCTACCTTATAATGAGACCCTTTAATTTATTATTTGATTACTTTGAGTATATTTTATCTGTCACCAATTTCATAATCAAATAAACAAACCCTTGATTCAACGTCAAGTAGCATTTTCTTAATCAAATTCAAAAGACATTAAAACTATGATTAGTATTGTGTGCCACAAGCCTTAAGTGGCATAGAATGAGTAAGAATGGATCTTTCCTACCCTTACTCTGATTATTTTAGACACAAGATGCTTGGCTTATTTGTCTAGAATTTTCACCTCCACCCATAGAATTTAGTGCAATCTAATCATAAACACTTTTTCCATAAACCCTTATTCAAGGTAAAAATAATGCAACCCATTAAACCTCGTCTTTTTGCCTTAAGGAACCATTCTGAAAATCCTTTTCTCAAAGGTAAAATCGACCAACCCACACACATTTTCTACTCTGAACTACGGAACTCTGATTCTTCATCACCCAATGAATGACACGTAGGCACAATGGCCACAATCCTTGGCGAGCATAATAATAAAACTTCTCTTCATTTCTCATACATTCTACACAACAACGAGTAAAACGTATACATCAGAGATATGAAAGTTAAAAATACCACAAAACTCAAGAATAAAGGATTGCCAAAATGGTTTTTCTATCTTCTTGAGAGTAGGCTTTCATCAAAAATTGGATGTTAATAAGATGTTTTAAATGTTTTTTATCATCCTCTGTCATCAGGGTAACTCCCCATATATATCCCAGACTATCGATAAACTTTACCAACAGTTCCTTTTGATACTGAGCCTCTTCAGAGAGATAATTTTCAATATATATGAAAAAAGTTATTCCCCCATAAAAAGTGACCCTCAGTCCAATACTTAGAGAATAGGTCGGCACAACTTCGCTTCACTCGATTAGAGATGTTACAAATTACAGCATGAGGGTCGGGGTTGGCGAGGGTTACTATGAAAAATCAATATTTTAAGAGCAAGAGTTCTGGGAGAGGTTCGAACCCACGAATGATCGAGTTGAGGCAGAGTAATCATATACCCCTAGTCTGGGACGTCGAGTTACAAATACATTTAATGAGGTGAAGAAAGAGGAAAACACATGGTTGTCCTTTCACATACTCACACTAATACTGGTAAAATTCTATATATATCCAACATGAAAGCTGAAGTTGTAAAAGAGCCATGGCCAGATGTTTCAAAAACACTATCTCAAAATTTCTAATAGGAGGCGAATGTTCACGATGGAAAAACACACTCATAAAAAGGAATTACACAAGTTCCATACTTGTCACATATTCTTTCGTCCTCAGAAGGACTCACAATTCCCCAATTAGAGGGTAAACTAACTTTTGTAAAAGCACCATCAAGACCACCTGGTCTGGCGAAAATAGAAGCAATGGAAGAATAAATAGGATTCATCCAATAAAATGGAATATCCTTTTGAGCATTGCGAATATTTTTTTTTATTTCTTATTCGTAGTGCACTAACATTGCAGTTGCAAGAAATGAAAGGTATAAGAGTGAAATAGTTAAACCGTTGAACTGGAAAAAGAAAGACCCGAAAAGGGGAAGAGTGTACTTATTTTCCTTAAAGAAAACTACGCCAAGGAAGGAAAAAAAGCTTCACCAAACACTTCTAATCACCCACATGAAACACTCAAAGAAGTTTTGGTTTCCAAAAACCGCAATGATGATATCTTTGAAAAGACATTTTGAAGTAAGGTGCATTAAATGAATGATTCTTTCAAATAACCAAGACGGTTCCAAATTATTCGTCTCTAAGATAATCATGGGTTGGACGATATCCAGAGTTGTAATATCAAGCACCACCTTCCTACATTATGGTATGGGCATGGCAGCAACTGTTTGGCGCCGACCAGACCGACCCTGGATGGGTTTATGCCAGCCATACTAATCCCGACCAATAATAAAATAAAAGGTATTATACCTTCCATAATATTCCTAATATGTGAAGATTATCATTCTAGTGATCATCAATGATCTCAATTGTAAAGCATTCAACGACTCTCTGCAATACACTCATAACTAATAGCATGTTAGTTATTTCATCCGTACTATATATAGAGAAGGCTTCAAAATCAGGGAATAAGTTTCAAATACAATTTCATTTCATTCTTCTTCTTCATATACTGACTTGAGTGTTGGAGTGCTAACCTTGCAGACCGTCCACTTCATCGCGTTGGAAGCCACAATCCACCATCATTGTCGTTCACTTTTTCATTTATGGTTCCTGAATGCAACATCTTCCAGGATTTATAAGGTTTTAAAAATATTTGTGAAGTAAGCATTCATCTTATTTGCCTCATGTGTTCATTTCCTCTTGTTACATGCTTGGAGAAACTCTATATATTATTTTAAGAGTATCCCACATTTCCTTGGTGAAAATATAATTTAGAATATAAAGAAATTGATTTTTCATTTAAAGACATAACAAACAAGTTTTTGGTTTTAAAATCAGTTTTGAACTTTTTCTTTTCCTTTTAGGCCAAATGAGAATTTTGGTTTATCTATTACTTTACCATTAATACAATGAGTGTGGATAAATGGGCCATTGATAATTGTTTCCCTTAATTCAAAATCAAAACTTTAAATGAATATTTTAAATCTAGCTTTCAACAGTTCAAACCTAACACCATTAAATGGTAGATGTGTGTTTCGGAAAGTCCTCTTGTTAAAAAAGTGTTGGAATTCATCTTCCTCCTTAGACAATTAGTCTTTAAATATGATACAGGCTTTTATACCAATTGTTGGACATGGAATCTATACACAAAAGGGGCTGAATTATGGAAGTTTGAAAATAGTTTATTTAAAATAAAATCATTTTCAGATATAGAGTTTGAAAACATTTTTAAACATTTGAATAAATATGAAGCATAAATTCAAAGTAAAGAAATTAAATAGAAAATAAAAGAGATAAGGGAATAAAGGTGACACCAGAGATTTATAGAGGTTTGGTCTAAAGAAGTGACTTACTCCTCTCCTAAAGAATATATCTTGAGAGTGTCCACTATTTCTTGATAGAATTTAGAATGTTAAGCTAATGAACCCCCTCATACAAGGAAATAATTTTTAGGATAAATTATAACCAAACAACGAATATGGCTTGAAGAGGTTAGTCTCCAAACCAAACACCAAACAGGCTTGAAGTGGTTAGTCTCCAATCAAACAACAAACAAGCTTAAAGCAATTACTCTCTAATCCAAACAGATATTTTGCACATGTTGATCTCGAACTAAGATGGAGTACTAAGTTGGATATCCTCCTAAATGAATTGAGGTATTATATGGGTTGACCACGAAAATAACCGAGACTTATGTCGGGATGGTCTTGAACTTGTTGAGTTTATACATCGAGCTGAACTAAAAAACCAAGAGAGATTTTAACACCAAACTGGTCTTAAACCAATAGAGTTTTTAACCAGGATGACCTCAAGAATCGTTATGGATATTTTTACTAGTTGATTTCCACGAAACAAAAGAGAGCTTCTTCATAGGCAGAGATCATTAACCAAATAGAGACTAAGACTAACCTCTCAAATACAAATAAGTGGTTTTAAAGTGGTTTATCTCCCAACCAAAATAACCACTTCCCAAGGAAGAATAATTTACTCAATAGAAAAGATCTACCCTTGGTAAATTTACAATTATACCCTCACCCAAAATAATATCCTCATTTAGACTCAAGAATGCTCTCAAAGCACTATGGCTGAAATATGTGAGAAAATGAATAATTTAGATAGGTTATGATAGAAATTAAAAGTGAGGTTTTTCGCGTTTTCTAAATGTTTTGAAATGATATATAATCTCTCTATAGATATTCCAAGAAATGGTTTAAATTTGAAATAATCCATGGCCCAAATAAATGACCTAATCGATTAGGTAATGCAAATAATCTATTGTTGCTTCCAAAAAAGGAAGACTTAGATATAGATTTGTTACTAATCTTTAAGATATTGTGGTACTCCTTTAGAGACTCGATTAGGCATCATCTAATCAATTAGGCTATAAATCTAATTGATTATATAGTTTAGAAAAAGTTTCCTAATCAAGCAGGCAGACCCTTAATCAATTGGCTAGGCTCCAAAAACTTTTCTTTTGGTAATTTTTATCAAAAGTGAGAGACTTATCAATTATTTATGTGTGTTTGTATGTGTGTGTATGTGTGTGTGATTTTAACCATAATACTTCCTGAAATTCCCTTTTATATTTACAATACATTGATCACTCAAATGTACATTATCAAGCAAGTTTTCACACTTCCTCTTTTCCATACTCTGATACTTTAGGTCTTGGTATCATTACATTTGATTTTAGCATCACACAAGAACCTTGAGTCTTTTTGATAAGGCTTTAGATATTTCCATGGTTACCATCATCTGAGATGTTAAGAGTTTAAACCATCGGCGATCATAAACCCTAAGTCTTCACTTGAGAGTCGTTGGACTTAAGTGTTGACTTTAAACAAATGTTTTTGGTTTGATTTATGAGGATAGCTTGATCAACCATGTCATCGTTAAATCATGTTCATCTTTGACCGCTTGACTTCAAGTGTTGTCATCACCAAAACCATGTTATTGTCATGTCTAGCCAACTACTTATTGTCTTGTATCCTAATATCCATAAGCTTCACTATCTTGAATCACTTATTGATTATACCTGCAAGCACATAGATTAACACGAAGACCATCATCAGTTTTCTTCTGACTTTCTTGGGATTCTTCCAAAGACTTCTTCAATTTGTCATTTATTTCCGAGCGGGGCCTGAGAACTAATTCATTTTTCCTATAGCATCCTTTGTCTTGGATGAAGACGACAAGTTAGGAGCCAAAACCTTATTCCTTTCAAGAGTCGCTAAACCTTTTCTACAAGAGTGTGGGATATTCAAAAGGATCTACAGCAACATCTATGGCCGAGAATTTCATATAAGCACCTCAAACCTCCTCCAAATAATTATCTCGTTCAGTTATAAGATTATCAACCTATTCCATGAGCTTTTCCCTCTCCTTTTGGAGGTGGTCAAGAAATAAAACTTCTCCTTGGCCAGCAACTGTGAACGCCAAAATAGTCGACGCTTGCCGAGTGTGGAAGGCTAGTTTGACCAATTCCCTTTTCCGAGATTCTTCGAAATAACCTGAGAAATAAGAATAATCATCATCAAAAATCAAAGACTTGACCTCTCTATCAATCCTCGGGCCCGAACGAGCTAGAAACATTGGATGTCACTCCCTCTGAGCGGGAGTTTTCCCTTCTATATTTCTAAAAAAGGGATACTTATAAGGAGGCATTTCCATCTAGATCTCATCCACCTCTAGGATGGAGTATAACCGTCCAATTGCAGTTTGGGCAGCGGGATTTCAAACTTCCACTTGAGAGGAAGGAGTGGTAGTCTGAATAACCTGGCCAGAGACTAAACTGAAGGCGTCCATTTGGTGTTCCCAAGGTAGAAGCTCCCCTGATATAAGGAGTGTTTGTAATTCCGACCAAACCAGGAGTCTCTCGGATCTCTTTCATCAAATTTCATATGGTGTTGTCATTCTTAATCACATATGCAATGTAAATGGAATAAATGTCAGTAGAAGCTTGAGGAAAGAAGAAAGGGGGAAATAAAAGCTTGAGGAAAGAAGAACGGGGAAAATAAAACCCTGACTATTACCACTAAAGATTCTTTTCCTCTCCTCCTTTGATTTGGCATCCACTAGCCATCGTGTCTGTATGCACTTCTTCAGTCAATGCCTAGAGGCACCATCGACACGGTTTAACTCCTTGCAAAAAGCAGCCAACTGACTTTTTAGGTTCAATTCCTCCATAGACAAATTGTATTCCTTGTAAGTATATTATCCATCCCATATTAAGTAGTAGCTTTGAGTCTAATACTTGCGGAAGATATCTGAGCAGGAATAAAGATAATCGAAACTTAAGCGGTAGATATTCATGTGCGCTTCTTTGATCAAAGGAGTAACCAAGTAAAAACGACCATCAAAATCTATCATACTTTCAAAATAAGTCTTGAAATACCTAACAGGTTGCCGCAATGAAAACAAACCGTAATCATTTTCATATTTGGGGTTGTTTTGAATCTTAAAAAGATGGAACAATAGCGTCACAGACAACTTATCTCCTATATACTCACACCAATGATTAAAGACTTTGATAAACGCCTAACTCATAGGTTGAAGTTATGAATGAGTTATCAGCGGGTGGTTCAAGATGCTAACCTAGAATTCTTTAAAGGGGGGCAATACCTTATGATGGAAAACAAGCATTTCGATAAAGGGATAGCACAACTATTGTATCAACTGCATATCCTTTTATCTTCACCTAGGGGAAACACCCCTAATCCATAGTGGAGCCCTCATTAGTGAAGACTTGGTCAAATGCACATTCACGAGCAAAGGCATAAGCAATTCCTAGTATACTGGGATCCACTCAATTACTTAAAACATCCTTACCAACTTTCTTGCTTGAAATTGAAATTATCATCATAATTAAACGATGTGTATTATTGACAGGATCACTACATATATGTCGTAAAAGGTTCAAGTAAAACTCATATGCCTTGGAAACCCTAATGAAAAGATGCATAGGCAAAGAAAGACTTGAACTTAGAACTAGGAAAAGGGGATCAATCCAACATGAAAAAAAAAATTTAAGAGGTCATTATTCAACCACCTCTTCTAATGACATTTATTTCTACTTCAATAGTTTTCTAAACAAACTCTATGAAAACTACATTTTTATTTATGGAAATAAGATTTCATGCAGTCACGCATTCGAGATATTATTACTATCCAATTTCTATCTATTTGTTCAAAATAATGCAAAATTAATATTTACTATATAATTCAAAATAATGAGATTAAATTTAAATCATCATATCTAAATCGAATGGAAGAACTAAAAGAACTGATGAGTATTATGCTTTGTTTAAAACTATATAAGAAAATAAAGCAGGAAACTTTGAGGATAAAAGAACTAAAAAAAAATACTAAAAATTTTCAAAATAGAAGAACTCCAAAATAATGCATAGGGTCATAAATAAATTTTCAAATTTATTATTTCTCTTTATAATAATTTAAAAATTAATAGAATTGTATTCACATATATTTTCACCCTACCATTTTCAAAAGACTATTCCCCCCAAAATTGAAAAATCTCCCTATCTTTCCCTCTTAATCCCAAACAAACACCATGTTAGATGGAGTCATTTCTTGCGTGGCCATGTGACTTTCTCCTTTGTTTTCTTATTTGAAATGTAGTCGTTGTCATGTGCCTATAGAACCCAACTCAAACACTTTCATCATGTTATGTAAATTGATGCAAATTTAGGTTGGCTAGAGGATAATATGTCTTCACTTTTTTCTTTAATCTATCTAAACATAAGCTCTAGCGTGGAAAGGACAATTTGTGAATGGGATTGGTCGGCTTAAACATCTATTCATGTTTATTAACAGAAAAATAACCAACCAAAAATAGCTTATTCCAACTAGATTAAAACAAAGTACATGCATCACTTATACAAAACAAATTAAACATCATAAAGTTGATGAGGTATCCAAAAGAAAAAGATAAGACGTTAGTAAGTGTTCACTTACTTTATCCAAACTCATTTATCCAAACTCAATTATAAGTAACAAAAAAAAACACTTATTAATAATTAATAATGTGTGTTTTTTACTTATAAATAAGCTACTTCTAGACATACACATCATATAGCATTTTTTAGCTATTTAGAATATTCTTGTTACTTGAGTTTTTGTAAGGTTATGGCTACTACAATGGTGTCAAGAGCATTGTTTCTCTTCCTAATTATTCTTCCATTATTTATGAGTTCAGAGGCTAGAGTTTTTCCAAAGCTCTCAACCATGATGAGAACTAAAAAGGTTAGAAGTGAAGTACTTTTAAGTGACATGATGAAAAATATTGTGAGAATTAATAGTGAGTATGTTCACAAGAGGTCAATGCTTGGTGACCAATTGGAGAGAGTGGCACCTTCTGGGCCAGATCCTCACCATCACTAGTGTTGATCAGAATTTCTTGCTTAGTAGAGGAAACTTTGATTGAAGTTATTAGTCTTTAATCCTTTTTTAGAGGTGCAAACTCATATCATTTTAGAATAAATAAGGTTTTGAATACAAGATGGAATGAAATCAAAGACTTGGTGACTAGAGCAACAAATTTTGTTTATCTATTGATATAATCAATCCTTATTAAGATGTGTCATGTGATTAATGTTATATTTATAGAGTTTTTATAAATTTACTTTTATTTATTTTATGACGTAAGTATTTTTAGATCTTCAACGAATTAGTTACTGATTAATTGGTTTATAATCGTATTTGATAAAAATAAAAGGTTATATGAAATAGAAAATATGAAAAATCTCTTGAATTATATAATAATATTACAAAATTTCGAGTGTCTCTGTCTCCCTAATGTTAAAATAACTCTTTTATTATCAAATTCCATGATAATAACTCTTCTCTGTCTTTCCATATTTATTCTAATAATATACTCACGGGCATTAATAAAATATAATTCTGAAATAACGCTTTTATTTTATCAAAAAATAGTCAAAAGTATATTTCTGGAATAAATCCTAGAGATACTTGTGTAGGAGAGACGAATGGTATTCCTTTTCTATTGCATGAAATGATTATTTGATTTTCTTCCTTCACAAATCTCATATTATTAACTCTCAATTTTCACTGTACAAACTGGGGATTGAATTGCATAAAATAGAAAAATGATTTCGATTTGTGCAACCTGCCTGTGTTGAATTGAAATGTGAAAGTAGTGTGTGTTTGCATCATTGTTTAATTGCTTATCGTTAGTTACATTGCAATGTTACATATGAAGGCTAGGGAGCATATAGGAAAATCATTGCATATTTATGTTAATGCATGAGGCACTTTTTATTGAGGAATGAGAATGAAAAATAAGAATTGTTATTATAAAATATGTCTATTTATATACAATTAATTTGTATATAAGTAACAAATCATAAATCATACTTAATTTTGGGTTTAGGCTACACAACTTTAATTATATTACAACATACCCCTTCTATAATTCAAGTTGTCAAACATACGCTAATCATAGTCGATCTGAATTATTCCTAATTTCTTTCTCAAATTCAGGAATTTGTCGATCTTCAATCCTTTGGTCAAAATGTCGATCAACTGTGTTTCACTTGAGCAATGCTTACTTCAAATTCACCTTGATTTACCTTCTCCCTTAAGAAGTTAAATCTAGCTTCGATGTGCTTACTTCTTCCATGTAAAATTGGATTCTTCACAAGATTTATGGTTGACTTGTGGTCGATCTGCAGCACCAGAGGTTTCTTCACTTCGATCTCAATCTCTTCCAGCACATATCTGATCCAGATTGCTTGACACACAGCATAGGATCTTGATATATATTCAGCCTCACATGATGACAATGCAACCACAGATTGCTTTCTCAAGCATCATGAGATTGGGGCACCAAATACTTGAAAGAAATAACCAGTTGTGCTTCTTCAATCTCCCTTACCTCCACACCAATCAACATCTGAATATTAAGTAATCATGGATTCTTTTCTTTTAGAGTTTCGTCGAAACAGAATTCCATAGTTTATCGATCCTTTTAAGTATCTCGATGTTAGCTCATATTTTTTACGCCCATTAAGAATTGCCAAAATTGGAAATCATATGTACAGTTGTTTTTCGACCAGGAAGTGGTATTCGACCAGCTGGAGGTGATTCAACCGGGTAAGGTTAATAAGGATCAGCATGCAGTTGAGATTCCAGAAAAGGGCTCTTAAAAGACGGTTGAAAATGGTTTTCAATCAAAGATTCAAAATTCAAATAAGGGAGGGAACTTCACCCTCATCAGAAACCGTTGAGAGCACACGTGGAGCATAGTGGATAAATACGCACATGCAAGGCGCCATGTGTCTCGATATGATTGAAGAACCATCAGATACGATTATCTCGATCCAGTATAAATATAGGATCTTAGTGTTAGAAAAGGGTGTGTCAAAATGTGTACAAAACCTGTAAATTTACCAAGTACCCGTGTGAAGAAGAATCGTAAATCACATAATGTACGTTTGTTTACACCATTGTTAGTTACTTCAAAGCAATATAAATTTATCTTTACCTTTTTCCAGAAATATATTTCTTTTACTTCTTCACTCCAAACACCCTTTTTTTCTTTGTCATTTACAGTTTTAAGATTTCCTTGCTTTTTCCTTGCTTTCAACATTTACTTTACATTCTTAATATTTCCTTACTTCCAACATCTACTTCGTCATTTACAAGTCTTTTACAATTTCTCTCGTTCATATCACCCTTTTTATTAGTTTTCAAACTCTAACTTTGCGCTTATTATTGGAGCATTCGTTACTACCAAAATTCATTTTCAAAACAGTTAGCACATGTCCTATGATCAATTTGATCGATCCTGTAAGTAACCAAATTTAGAAATTTGGAAGATCAGCGGTTGTTTACCGATTTTCAAGGTAAACACTCAGGATTTTTCCTACAGCTTTCATGTCTGACACCTTTGGTTCACTCATGTATCTTCTCACTAATCTGATTGAGAAACATATATCATGTCGACTGTTTCACACATATCTCAAAGATCTGATAATTTGTTTGAATAAAGTAGCATCGACTTTGTCTTTCTCTCCCTACTTCTCCAACTTCAAATTTGGTTTGACAGACGAAGATGCAGGAGTCGAATCATCGATCTTGGATCTCTTGAGTATCTCTTTGACATACCTTTTTTGATATAGCACTATACCTTGCTTCGACATTTGAAATTCCATGTCTAGGAAATAAGAAAAATTTCCCATATTCGACATTTCAAATTCCCTCATCATCAGCTCTTTGAACTTCGACAAATTCTTCAAGCTATTTCCATTTACTAGCAAGTCACCGACATATAAGCAGGTGATTTTTATATCTTGTGCCACAACCTAAATATAGACACCATACTCAAATTTGCATTTGATGAATCCCAAATCGACTAAGTATGAGTCGATCTTCTTGTTCCATGCCATAGGTGCCTGCTTGAGACCATAGAGCGCTTTGTGCAACTTGTATACTTTTCTTTCTTCCTCTTGAATCAAAAATCCATGAGGTTGTGTGACATACACCTCTTTATCTAAAGGTACATTCAAAATGTTAATTCCACATCTAAGTGAAACTTCGACCAGTCATGCTTGCATGCCAAGGCTACAACCAATCTGACAGTGTCCAATCTTACGATAGGTGCATATACTTCAGAGTAGTCAAGTCCCGCTCTGCATAAATCCTTAAGCTACCAATCTCGCCTTATGTCTTACTATCGACCCATCAGCATTATGCTTCATCTTGACCACCCATTCACTTCGATAGATTTTGTATGTGTCGGTAATTCGACTAACTTCCATGTGTTATTTCTTTTGATTGCTTGTAACTCTTCGACCATAGAAGACTTCCACTTCATATTCTTTAAAGCCTCGCTATAGTTGATTGGTTCAGCACCTACAAGTAAAGAAAAATGAACTAATTATCCATCTGGTTTGACTTCATCATCACTAGTCACTTCGTAGTCTTGAAGTCTTAGTGGACGAACTTTATTTCTTTGAGGTCTCTGGCTTGTGCTAGCCATACCCTTTTCGACTTTGATTGTGTCGGGAATGTCACCAATTACTTCAACTGGAATATCGGCAATTGCTTCGACTTCGACTTTATCGGCTTCTTCGTCGACGTCATAGCTCATCAATGGCTTGTTAATTGGATCACCATAATTCTAATCCCATGCAAAACTTTCATCAATAACAATATCTCGACTCATCACAATTTTCACATTGAATGGATTGAATAGAACGTATGCTCTAGTTTTGTGATATCCTACCAGAATCATAAGTTCACGCTTGTCATCAAGCTATATTCACCACCTTCATCTACTCGCAGAACCTTGATCTTCTTTTCACTATGGTTTTTGACAAGTATTTTTGAACCTTATAAAGATTGCAAATACTTCGTCCTCCAGCTTGATCACATAGATCCAAAGTTTTCGACTATACTCATCGATAAATGAGACAAAATACTTTTTCCACCAATGGTATAATCCTCAAATGGGCCATACATTTGAATGTACTACTTCTAGTATGCAAGAGGATCTCATTGGAATAGTCGAAACGAAAGACTTTCTGGATTGCTTTCTGACTAAGAAACCTTCAAAGAGTTTGTCGGGCATCTCAAGTCTTAGTATAACAATTACCATATCTTAAGTAATCAATTGATTGAGTGATCGAAAGTTCAAATGTACAAACCTCAAATGTCACAACCAACTATTCTTATGGTCGACAACTTTTTTCAGACATTGTACCTCAGTCAAAATGATCATGGTCTTAAATGTCCTATTCTTCGACAAATGATATTTCAATACCAAATTATTTTGAGTGTCGAACAGTTCCAAGGTTCTATATTTCATAACCACTAAGAAACCTTTTTCGACCAGTTGTCCAACACTTAGCAGATTGTACTTCATTTTAGGTTCATGGAGTACATCTTTGATCATAGCTTTACCTCCATTGCTCATTTGAATAACTATGTCATTTGTACCTTCTGCTTGCAACAAACTATTATCATTAAGTTTGACCTTGCTTTTCTTCGACTCGTCGAAATCTGCTAACCACACTTTTTGACCAGTCATGTGATTCGAGTTGCCTGAGTCGAGGAACCAGATATTATAGTCGACGTGATCATCTGCAACTGCAGCCATAACCACCATATCTTCAGATACATCTGAATCTTAGCATGCAAATTTGTCCTCCTTATCTTTTGTCGTTCCTTTATCTTTCCTGTACCAAAAAATCTTTGCCATGTGGCCCCAATTTTCATAGTTATAACATTGCACACCTTTATTCTCTTCTTTGTCTTTTTTATGAGAGATATTGTCGAAATTCTTCGAATCTACCGCTTATTGAATGCAATACGCAGCCTTGCAATCTTTCTTCTAGTCCTCATTGTTCGTGACTCTCTGAGCATCAGTTGCATTTTCAACAAGCTCAAGGACGCCATTAGTAACCACTTCAAGGGTTTCATGAAAGTCAAACAGAGATTGCATCTGTTTTCTCCATCGAATCCAATTCTTGCCATCAAGAATTAGAAGAGAATTCAGAATTCTATTGATGTCATTCATCTTTGTAGAAAACGCGATTAACAACCCACGATCCCGAAAACACGATCAAGAATCTAACCAGAGCTCTAAATACCAATTTGTTAGTGTGTGAGACACTTTTAGTGGGGAGAGAGAGAGAGAGAGAGAGAGAGAGAGAGAGAGAGAATGAAGAATAAGGATTGTTATTATTGAATGTGATTGTACAAATTGAATTACAAAATATGTCTATTTATATACATCTAAGTTTTATACTAAGTAACAAACCCTAAACCCTAATTAACTTTGGATTTGGACTACACAATTTGGATTATATCACAAGAATTTATACATAAATAACTATAGGCATCAGATGCTTTCTCCATCTGTCTCTTCTACGAAAGTATATTTCTGGATTTAGTCTGAAAATATATTTCTAGACTACTTTTTTAGCAAAATAGGATAGGTGAGTCATTTATGAAGTTTTGTGGTGTATTTTATATGCATACGGAAGTATACTTTCAAATTTTAAAATGGAAATTTTGACTTTTAAAAATGTGGCTCTTCACAACTAAGGGTGGGAAGAACAACTCATTTCTTATTTTTCACTCTCACCCTCGTGATTCAATTTCGTGTCCATTAAATAATCTAATGTTTCGTTGTTATTTTCTTGATCATTGTGCTTTCTAGTTTTTTTTTATAGTTTGAGATGCTAGTGGTTCTTGCTTCTCGTTTTGAATTTGATATAGGTCATGGTTTTCGTGTTCTCTTTGAAAAATCCCGCCAAGGGTTTGGATTGCTCTTCTTCCAAGAAAGTCACCAATCAACTGATCAAGAGCATCTCCTCCCAATGCTAATGCAATAATCCAACAAAGTTTTTTCTCTTCACTCGTCTTTCTTGACCCAAAATATTGCTTATTTAGATCAGAATCTTAGAATCACTTTCATCAAAGCTTAAAAGTCATCTTCATACTAAAAATTTCAGAAAATCCACAAAATCTTCTTAGATCAAAATTGTTCTGATACCAATTGATAGAAACAAATTGATATAAAATAGAAAATAGGAAAAATCTCTTGAATTACAGAATAATATTACATAATTTCAAGGGTTTACACCTTGCTAATGCTAAAATGACCATTTTCCTAACAAATTCCCATAATTGACTTTTTCCTATCTTCCCCTATTTATTCAAATAATAAACTCAAGGCCTAATAAAACATAATTGTTACAAATTTCTCACTAATCACTCATGATAATAATTAATAATTACCACTTAAAATATAACGCTACTTAATGAAAGGTCTAACCGTATCATTCGGAAAAGGAACAAAATAAATTAAATAAAGTTTGGGGTCTCTTTCAACCTTAGCCTCTGCAGCCATCTCAACCCCTTTCTCATTTATCAACTTAGATTCTACTTTTCCAAAACCATGTTGAGAGAATCGGTTATTTCTGGTGCACTTTCACCCTGCATCAAATCTCTCTACCAATTTATTTGTAGACTAGAGACTCTTTGCTCTATCTAAATAACCTTCACTATCTTTTGCTATGGTGGTGGGAAGAGTGTCTGGTAAGAAGTTATGGAGAGGCTAGGGATCAGCCACATGAGGTGGCAGCAAGCAAGGGACAGAGTCTAGCAGGCAGCCGGCAAAGGGCGAGGAAGAGCACTGTTGCAGAGTTGCAGCAGAGAGGACTGCAGGGGCGCAAAAGTTGAGTGAAAAAGCCTAAATATTAATTGAGTCCAACAAATGTTTTAGAATTCAATAAACATAATGAAGAAATCAAGGAACCTGGTTTGTGTAAAAGGAGGGAGGGAAATTATTTTATAAATTCAGTTGTCCTTAGTGTTCTACCAATCAATAATATGCTACATAAAAGTCGAGAAAACTTTGATAACAAGCAAGGACAACAAAAACAAAACTTTGTTAATAATATGCTACATATTAGCTGATCATGATCCTCTATCATTCCAAATATATGACGCCGGTTCAAGGGAATGTAAAATAAAATCTCTGCCCATCACTTTTGGGTCTTCTTTATCCATTCTAAAATAGGATAACAATCTTCCCCGTTTACAAAATGCCTTCATATAGAAACAATAGTTAATATTTTGCAGCAAAGAATATAAATAACATAGCATATTCATAAATATATACCAGATACTTAAATCATTGTACCTATTTGTGGTGCGGTAAGATCTTAGTGTAGCAGCTATTTGGGTATTAGAAATATCTTTTGACATTCTAAGGTGTTCAGGCACAAAAAGACTTCCGTTCTGATCATGATATGCATCATGAATGAAGTTGAAAATGGCTTCCTGGAATTCGTTGTTCGTCATAAAATCAGCATAAGTTTTAAGAAAAAATTATGGATTGGGTATAATACAAAACAAGGTACATGAACTCATATATGCAAATGTAGTAACAGCTAATGGAAAAATATTCAATCATTATACCAGAGGTTTAGAAGCATCAAGCCAATGGTATATACGCTCATTGCGAAACCAAGTCAACTGTCGTTTTGCAAAATTCCTGTAAAAACCGAATCAAGTAAAAGCATTGCCAAATAAACCAATCAGCTAAACAACTGTTTACAGCCAGCAAAACATGGGAAGTCTCAAACATCCTGATTCACAGTCGGGATAGCATTCCAGACACTGTAGTTTTTCTCTTTAAATAATAACCAACCAACTTGTCAAAGTAATGGTGTCAGAATACTAGGATAGTGTTTTTCTGAATGTTCATGAATCATAATTAGCTTATCGCATAGCATACTTTTTGTACATAATATAGTTAATGTTAAGGGTACTTTTAGCTTATGTAAAATGAAATGAATTACCGTGATGCTTTTTGAAATTCAGACAAAAATCTGTAAAATTCTATGGCTGAACTCTCACCCCCTTGTTTTCTGCATCCTAGTAAGTACTTTGTGGCCTGAAATTAGTAGGTCACAAGCATAATGTATCTCAAACAATTCCTACTATTTATATTGAAATATAAATCATTGTTTTACACAATCTTAAATCACATTTTCCAAAACCTTAAATAAACAATGCCTAAAATGGGAGAATGTTCAACCAAAGATGTTTCGTAAAGCATATGTGGTACACAATATTTCCTTATTTGAGTATTGTATATAGTAATAGTGAAATGTAAATGTAGAACATAAAGTGAATAACAGTATACTTGTCTGTAACCAATTGCTTTTGTTGCGGAGTTAGAGTTTGGTTGAAGACCGGTATCAAGAAGCCATTGAGCCTCGGACAAAATGCTATCCCCTCCTGCAATCAAAGAAAACCGTGAGACTGATTACAATTATATATTCACATAATGTAGACAAATAACATTGTATCCATTGTTATAATAGTAAACATAAATTTATATGAACATGTATAGGATTCATATTTATATACAAATTACTTGTGACTCCAGTTCATGATATACCTAATAACATATCTTCACACCGATAATCAAGTGATCTGTAGAGGTCAAGTCTGTCGCTTGAAAGGAAAAAACACATGAAATCGTAGTCTAACTTTGCTGAATCAGTTTCTTTCGTTGCATCATAATTTGTATCAGATGGATCAGAACCTTCAGCAACTCTAGGATCGCCCTGTTCCCTGAAAGAATCATATGGTACCCGAAAAGCAGAAGGAGGTGATCCACTAGACTGCCATTTCAAAAGATATAAATATATGGTGAATTGATGATATATTTCAGTTAACTTCATAATCAAAGAAACCATATATTCCACATATACATCCACAGAAAAATACAGGTATAAACAGATAATTCACTAAGAAGTATGCAGTCAGTTACAATTAAGCACATTCGAAAGAGATAAGAACACCATATTGAGGAAAGTATAAAATTTCTGGCAACATGATTGAGCTTGTTATCGTGTTTGCATAATTGCATACATGTGCTACAATTGAAAGAGAGAAAGACAGGCAAGAAAGGATATTAAAATGTCAACATTGAGAGGCTTATACAATCTTTTGGTAAAGGTTAGTAGCCAGCCAAGAATTTAAAGGTGCTTATGTGTAACTTTATAAAATAGCAAGCTTGCCTTAATAATCTCTAGACTACGCCGTAATCGGTACCAATCATTCACTGCTATATGTTTGACCTTTGGATCACCTGCTTTTACCACCAACTGCACAGCAGCATCCCAGTCGTCATATCTCTGTAATTCAGCTAACTCTATACATACTTGAGATGTTATCTCTGTAGAGGATTTAGGCACGTCTGGCTTTCCATATATGAACCTTGTATTTTAAAGATCAGACAACAAAAATCATAGGTATATATTCCCTATAAGCTGATTTATAAATACTTAGAAAAGAAACACAATAATGATGTGTAATAAAACAGTGATAACTCACTAAAATAGTGGGTGTCAGTCAACACAGTAGTTTCTGACAAAAGTTAGTTTATATTATACAAAAGACAAACAAATCGAACCTCTAGCTTCTTAACGTATAGTTAACGTAAGTTATGCAAGACTCACAACCAAGTTTGCATTATGATTAACTCATAATATAGTAATGTATAATCATGCAACTATATAAATATCTGGGAATTCATAGTGAAATGAATAACTTCATTGGTATATTGCAGAATAAGAGAAGTGGATTCCATTTACGATTTATGCTCTCTTATTAGCATGTCACAGATCAGCAATGACACTTGGAAATAAAACTTCCTTCGAAAAGCACATGAATCTGTACTGGACCAATCAAAGTGCCAGTAAATACAAGTCAAAGTACTGGCAGAAAAAAATTGGAGGCATGGTAAAAAAACACAACCAATTAGATGTATTTGTTGGTTTGCGTCTCGTACCATAAAGCATTTTCCATCACAGATACGTGATACAACAACTATGCCACAATTAAGGAAATACATTTGAAAGAATGAGTAGTATACAAATTCAGAACAGTTAATTGAAAAAGACAAACCATCTTAAATACAGTCCAGTGCCCCCAACAACTATCGGAATGCGGCCTTTGTCAAGAATAGATCTTGTCGCTTGCCTTGCATCCTCAAAAAACTGCCCAACAGAATAATCTGATAAATAATATTTAGCTTCAAATTTCAATTTGGAGAAATGAAGGAGCTCCAAAAATCCAGCGACAGAGAAATGAATATGAAGATAATTGTGTTCAAAACGTTACCTACACAAATATAGCTTAGTCTAAACAAAACATACCTTCAGATGGGTGAAGTATGTCAACCAGATGATGTGGCACTTCCTAGAAACAACAGCAGGAAAAAAATTGAAAAGAACTATAAACTAAGATTTAAAACCCCTTCCTATGTTACAACTAAATAATAAATCCAAAAAACTACAACAGACAACCCAAGCACAATTGCAAGGAACAGAGTATAAATGTTTCTAACAAATACATACATATAGCAAATAAATATGAACGCAAAACTATACGCACCTTTCTATCATTTAAGGAAGGCTTTGCAGATCCAACATCAAGACCCCGATACACCTGTAATAACAGCCAAGGAAGTCATCTTGAATAAAAGAAAACATCAAAACTAGCTCCACTGTAATGTATAAATCTTTTTTTGGTAACATTGTAATGTATAATTCGAACAGAAGTATCATTTTCATACACAAATTAATCAACACATCATTCTCAATTGATTTATCAAAATAAACTTCTTAACTTCCTAATAATTTATATATTTATACAAAAATACAAGGCAAACGCACAACAAACTGCACCGCTATCTCTTTATGGATGACAAAATCAATCCTCTTAAAAACTATATTCATTGGCCTAGAAAACACAACATTGCTATCCATGAACTTTTAGACTCTCCGTAAAAAATCAACGGCTTCTGGTGCTAAGAAACCAAAAGAGTCAAAGGAAAATGGTATGAAAGAATGTTGATTGTCGGAACATGCTTTTTCATGTTTGACCACTTTACTTGAAGCGGCTCTGAAGGTTGTCTGTGGGACCCACATTAAAACTTCCAGTCTCAGTCCCATAGTGGAGAAACTCCAGTCAAATTCGCACATGCATATTTCCCTATAGCCAACCGTACACCAAAATATTTGTTGGCCTAAGTGTCGATTTCCCCTCCAGTGGGTCAGTCAAGAAACTCATAGGCAGCATCTTCACAGATACTCCGACCCACTGAAATATATCAAATAGGACATCCTTAACAAAGTCATGTCGGTATTTGACGCCTGAAGCTCCTTATAATCAATCGCGTGTTTCCCAAATGTACCCAAGCCCGTCTTGTGACAAACGGGACAAACCTCATCAATAGAAAATAAAGGAATCATAAGCAAATACCTATCTTCATCGTGAATAATGTACCACCTAGGTGTCGTCTTACTTTCTCTCGGGCATTGAAAGATGCTCTTTATAAGGTGGTTGATGAGCCGGAATCTGTAAGTGCCTCAGTTCGGTTGTTACTTTTTCCTCGTTGCACTTTACAGGTGCTCAAGCCTCAAAATAGACGGGATTGCAAGTCTGAAAATCGGAAGTCCTTGCAACAACAACACATTTTAGAGTGCTTAGCTACTTGGTGAGATGCAGATGGTCTTGCCAAGTTGGTTGATATTGTGTTGGGAAGCTCTGAGCAAGATAACTTAGGTAACGAGGAAATTCATATTGAGGAGAAAGATAAAAAAGATGAGCTCTAATGTCAACCAATGTCTCCGCAAGGTTGCAGATAGCCATTTCACAGCGGTTGTGAAAGTATTGGGTCATCCGGAGTGGGCCCCTATAATAGACATACAATGAAGATTTTGGAGGCTAAGCATCTCTACAAACCACCTCCCCCATGCCGACCACCTTGTTTTCCGAAACTCCTCTAGTGGTTGAAATTGATATTATCTTCAGGTGCATTAAATCATTTCTCAAAGGAACATCATGTGGTAGAAATGGTTTGTGAGCACAACATTTATAAGATACATTGTGTGGAGAATGTTCTGTTGTGGCAAGAAATCTTTCATTCAGTCTAGTTGTTAACTTATGGCTGGGAGGAAGATGTTCAATGAGTTTGATAGAGTTAGTTGTCTCTGCATCCTTGACGCCGTTATTATATCCTGATGGTGGGATACGACCAATTGTTGTGAGTTCTATTTAGAGTAGGTTGGTATCCAAGATTGCTATGAAAGGGGTCAGTAAAGATGTGGCGTGATATCTCAATGACTTCTAACTTGGGGTTGGGGCATCGGATGGTGTTGAGTTCATTTTATACAGTGTCAACAGGGTGTTAAGCAAGCGACATGGAGATGGTTCTTTGGCTATGCTCACGGTAGGTTTTTCTAATGCTTTCAACATGGGAGATCAATCTGCCCTTTTGCGCAAGGTGAGGGTGAGATGTCCATCTATTTCTTTGTGTGTTGAGTTTTCTTATGGTCAGGCAGCAGGTTGTACCTTAGGGGTGAATACATTATGTCAGCTACCAGAGTGCAACAAGGTGACTCGTTAGGGCAACTCCTTTTTGCTCTTGTGTTACACTCATTCATTCATAATATTAGAGACAATTGTAAGCTTCTTCATGCCTGGTAATTTGATGACGGGACCATAATAGGGGATTCAAAGGAGGTCGCTAAAGCCATTGATATTATCCCAGGAGACGGGTCTAGGATCAGGTCTCAAATTGAATATTCGTAAGACTGAGATCTTTTGGCCTTCATGTGATGAAGTAAACTTCGTGGGGGTTGTTCCCGTCGGACATTGGGAGGCTGATGTTGGGGATTAAGTTGCTTGGAGGAGCTGTTAGTCGAGATGGAGGCTTTATCGTGGGGTTGTCCATGGAAAGAGTTATTAGGGTTATTGAGTTAACAAATCTTCTGCCACAACTAAGGGATTCTCTAAATGAGTTTCTTCTACTTTAATCCTGCATGGGTATCTATAAATTGTTTTTTGGCCTAAGAACGTGACAACCTAATCATATGGAGAAAACAACTATTTGATTTGATAAAGAGTTGCGGAAGACGGTTGAAGACATCGTTGTTGGTGAAGGTTCTTTCTCCGAGGACCTTCAATGGAGGGTGACTTTTTTTACCATTAGAATTGGGGGATTGAGTTTGTACTCGGCAGTAGAGATTGCCTCATACGCTTTTGTGGCTTCTAAGATTCAATCTTGGATGTTATAAGATCATATATGGTATAGACTTTGATTTCGACAGAATTTTAGATGGTTTAGTGTTGCGATTCTAGATTTTGATTTTAGTAGTTTTACTAGCAGGACATTGTCCCTCCTAAAGCACAACATGTTTTTGACGAGTGTCCTTTTTAATAAAAGTATTCCGAACACGGACATAAAGTTTGATATGACCATAAGACAGAAAGTAATTTTTGTTTGTTTGAAAGCAGTGCATGTTCAGGATCTTATTCTTGCTATTCCTATTGATGGGTTAGGCCAATACATGTCTAGGTAGAGTACGGTACTATTATTAGATATCGCCTTATGATTATCTTACTTCGTATCGATGACTTTTGCCCTATTTATTACAAGACGTGGTTGGATACATTTGAAGAACCCACAATTGATTGTAAGGAACTTTCAATCTTCAAATAGTAACATAACTTTGTTAGAAACGTACTATTTAATATATAGCTCGGCTATATGTGAAGAAATAAACACTAATAAACTTCCTAATTAAAATGAAAAATCTGTCAGCCGAATAAACAAACTTCACTATCTAGAATAAAGTTATCAGTCTTAATAAGAGAAAATAGCCATTTATTTAAGTGTTATAACATTGCTATAACCACTATTTGAGAACACTGAACCACAACAATGTTAATTCAGGCAATTTTCATTGAGAGAGCGAACATTGAATTTTTAAACTCTAAAACCCTACGAGTAACGCTACCACTTGAATACGCAAAAAAGCAACAACATAAGAAAAAGAGAAACACTGAAAATAGAGTAAAAAGAATGAATGTTCGTTTTTTTTTGTTACCTGAACGGAATCGGCACTAACGATTTCTCCATTGAGGCGCCTTGCAAGCTCCATTGCGACACGGCTTTTGCCGGAACCGGTGGGTCCAGAAATAACTATCACCTTCTCTTTATTTTTCTCCGACAATGATGCGGTGACGAGAAACCGGCGCCGGAAATGGTAGGAGAGTGGGGCTGCACGAAATAATTGATGCTCCGGGAGACGGAGGCACGAGCGGAGGCTCCACACTCCGTTGGTAATCATCTTCGGCGTTTTCAGGTCAAACTGCACAGCAACGGTTGTAGAATTCAAAGTTTGATATATAAATATTAGATAATAATAGACAAATGGATAAAGGCAGATATTTCATATTTCCCTTTTTTTAATAATAAAAATTATGTTTTTCTTTATTAAATATTACTGTAATTTAAATCGGTAAAACATATCAAAAATAATAAATAAATAAATAATTATCAAATAGCCTATTAATAAAGATAATTTGCAAACAAACTCATAAATAATAATATAGATTTAATATATTTTGTCGTATTTTAGTTTCAGAGTTTATTTTGATCCCTTTAAAAAAGATGTCCATATTAATTTCTTAATTCTTCAAAACGTACGATGTTGGTCATTTTCCTCTAATTAGCGGTGAAAAAGTCATAAATTGGTTGCTAAGTTTGTCGTTAATTAGACGAAAAGTACTAACATGGTACATTTTGAAGAGTTAAGTGATCATTATTAATCTTTTTTAAGTTAAATGATCAAAATGAATTAATATACCGGGCCAAAAAATGTATTAAACTTAATAATATATGATGTCAAAATACTTATTGTACTGGTCAAAAAGTACATGTGTGTGTTTCCCCTACAAGGGCATGGACACTCAGAGACCTTAGTAGATATATTACGTTCTATGATGGTTATGGTTTGCCCATGGCAGCGAGAAGTCATGTACGATGGTGTTTTATGGTGGTTTAGAAGACCTACTTACATAAGGTGAAAGGATATGTATCTAAATGGTGTGCTTAGGTATAAACGTATGTGAGGTGTCATTTGTATGAATTTAGATATGTTTTTCCCCCCTATGAAATAGGTGTTTATAGAGGCTTCTTGGGCCTAGGGCATGGGTAACCCTTAGGGGCGGCAAGCACTCCCTCATGATTAGGTGAAGTTGTCAACCACTAATCTTCAGGGGGTAATGATGGTCTCTCCACTTTGACCACTACATTACACATGTCATGAATGCCAAGGGAGAGTCATATGTTCCATGATATCGCTTAAGCGACACCATTCTTGGGCGAGAGCGCCCTTGTCAGGACACTCATAAATATAACACTACATGGTCCCTCAAGCACGAGGGTTTTGTTAAGGACGAAGTATTTTCAAGACCTCTTTCATTTGTGAGGTACGTGATTCGCCCTTCGGCGAGTCCCTCAACTGATGTAGCTATTTATTTAAAGGGTGGGTCCCTCAGCTTTGGATGAGTCCCTCAGCTTTGGACGAGTCTCTTAGCTGATGGTAATTATTTATTTCAAGGACAAATCCCTCAGTTTTGCTATTGTAGCATTAACCCCAAGAATGCAACCAATTTGTCCAAGGAAAGCTACCATCTGAGTTGAAAGATCCTATTTTCACCATACCATGCAAGATAGGAGATTCTTTTTGTGAAAGGAAATTGTGCGATCTTTGAGCAAGTACCAACTTCATGCCTTTATCTATATTCAAAAAGTTAAGCATATGAGCGGCAAGGCCAACAACGTTCACATTTCAATTACCTAACAAAAGCATTTGCTACCATCAAGGTAAGATTGAAGATGTGTTAGTGAGGGTTGACAAGTTTGTATTTCTTGCTGACTTTATCATCATGGATTTTAGTGCTGATGAAGACACTCTTATTCTTTTGGGGAGACCATTTCTTGCTACAGGAAAGACTCTAATAGATGTTGAAAATCAAGAAATCACTATGGGAGTAAATGGGCAACTATTTGTATTCAATGTCCTCAATGCATTGAAGTAACCTAAGGAACACATAGTTGCTTACTCATCAATATCTAGTTGGGATTCACTTGTTCACAATCAGATCATAAAAAGTAATGATGAGTTAGAACAAGAGTTGGATGAAGAAGAAAAGAATGCATTGGTAAGAGAATGTATCATAAGTAGACCCCACCTTCTAGTTGAAGCCAAAATACAACTCTTTGCAACTCTGGAGATTACAGATGAGTTGGTGGAAAACAATGTTCCATCCATAGAGAAACCCCCTGAATTGTAATTGAAATAACTCCTTTCACACTTGCAACCTGCCTACTTAGAGGCAGGACATAAGTTGTTTGTGATCATTGCTACTAATCTGTCTGATGGGCAAAAGTGCCAACTTCTGGCACTTCTAAAAAAGCACAAGAAGGTTATTGCTTTGAAAATATATGACTTTAAAGGGATTACTCGTACAGTTTGTATGCATAGAATATTGCTAGAATATAATGCCAAGAATAGTATAGAGTACCAAAGAAGATTTAATCTTATCATGAAGAATGTGGTAAATAAAGAGATCATAAAATGGCTAGATGTATGTATCATCTATCCCATTTCGGATAGTATGTGGGTTGCTCTCACTACGCCAAATATGGGAAAAGAGGGCGCTTTTTTTGGCCTATAACAGCGCTTTAAAGCGCCCTCTAATCTGGCGCTGGCATAGGTAAAGACAGTGCTTTTTTTCCTGGTGAAAGCGCTCTCTAAAGTGGCTCTTTAAGCCCTTTAAGGGCCACTTTAGAGGGCGCTTTTTAAAGAAAGCGCCCTCTAAAGTGGAAACTTTTAAGGGTTTAGAGGGCGCTTTTACTGGAAAGCGCCCTCTAAAGTGGAAACTTTTAAGGGTTTAGAGGGCGCTTTTACTGGAAAGCGCCCTCTAAAGTGGAAATTTAAAGGGTTTAGAGGATGCTTATTTTGGAAAGCGCCCTCTAAAGTGGGTGGTTATTTAAAAAAAAAATTTAAAAAGCGCTATATTTTTTTATTTATTTTAGACAACCTGTATATTGAAGCAGTACACCCAAAACTGTATAATTTGAAGCCCTTTTTCACACATTGCATTTAACAAGCCTTATATACAACAATCCATACATATACAACAATCCACTGATATATAATCGTTTAACTTCTAAAGATTCTAAAAATACAACCAATTCATAACTTAAAAAGAAATAAAACTAAGTAGCAAAAGCATCTCTAAGATGTATTTTTTTTTGCTAGCAACAGTCTTCTTAGCAACAACCTCTTTTTGTTCAATATCAATAGCATGAACCTAAAATATCATAAAATTAGTTAGGTGAAGTATAAGATCAAGAATTAACATTTTCTATGCATAAATATCATATAATTGTGTTTATACCTTTTTTTTTTATGCAACTGACTCGATTTGCTGCGTAATCCCCTTATATTTTTGGTCCCTTATCTTTTGAAGATAGAATTGATATTTGTTTAGATGGACATGTTCCATTGTCGTAGAGGGATACTTTCAAATATCCAGCATCATCATCTACGCGAATGAGGCTTGACGACAATGGAACATCTCCATCTAAACAAATATCAATTGATACTTTCAAGTATCCCTTGCCCCTTGCACGAATGATTGACTTCATAATAGCCATTTTACCTGTAATAAAGAAAACAATTAAAATCAGATGACAAATATAAAAACAATTAAAATCATAAAAGACATTTTACCTGTAATAAAGAAAACAATTAAAATCATTTGACCTGTACCTTTTTCACTAAGTTCTCTTTCTTTTCTTGGTTGGAATATGTTCTACATGTCTTTTAACAACACGGACGGTTGGATTGATCCAAATACCCTCATTATGATCATTTCTAATATATGAATCATTTGATATAATATTCTCATCTTGATCATTTCTGGTAAACGATTCAATCTCAACATCAATATCACCTTGATCTCCAGTGTTTTCATCAATTACTTTGTTGGAAAAAAGAACTATAGACCATTTCGTACTTTTCGGATCATTCACATAAAACACTTGTCTAGCTTGAGAGGCTAGAATAAAAGACTCATCTTTGTATCCCACCCTATTAAGATCCACTTGCAAAAATCCTGACTTATCCATTCGAATGTCGTTATTATTTTCAACCCACTTGCAACCAAATATAGGAATCTGAAACTTCTCATAATCAAACACCCAAATGCGCTCGATAACACCAAAATACGACAGATTTGCAAATTTGGGGTTTAAGTCCTTCACACTTGATATGTGCATTGCTTCAGCTACCACGGTGACACCACTATTCTGCATAGTACTTTTATCATCTTGTTCTTTGGTATAAAATGTGTATCCATTAATCGCGTATGCGCTATAAGAAAAAACATGGAAACTTGGACCATATGCTAAGCATCTCAACCTTTCTGTTATTGAAGCGGGATCTGAATAATACTTTGAATAAATATGATCCTTAAACCAAGGTATAAAACATCGATTGTGCTCTCGTACTATCCAATTTTCATTTCTATTGGGATTTAAACCTCGGAGAACATCCTTGTGAATTTCAACATACGGCTCAACCTCATTCTCATTGTGCAGAACATACAAATGCACTTGATCCCGTTCGACCCTTGATACTGCCACGATTTTATTTCCAATTAGATTTTTTCCTTCTTTCTTTTCGATAAGCTGAGACTTGGGGAGTCCGATTGACTGAACATTAGACAAATATTCAGTACAAAACTCAATCGCTTCTTCAACAATGTATCTTTCAACCATACAACCTTCTGGTCGACTTCGGTTCTTCACGTACCCTTTTAATATTTTCATATAACGTTCAACAGGGTACATCCATCTCATATAAGCTGGTCCACACAATTGTGTCTCTTTCACAAGATGAACAACTAGATGTACCATTATGTCAAAAAATGATGGAGGAAAAAACATTTCAAGCTCACACAAAGTAATAACGATTTCTTTTTGCAACATTGGTAAGATCGCAGGATTGATCACCTTACTGCAAATTGACTTGAAGAAAGAACACAACTTAGTTATAGAGCTTCTTACTTTTTCTGGAAGAATAGAACGTATACCTATTGGGAGAAAATGTTCCATTATAACATGGCAATCATGGGTCTTTAAACTCTTTAACTTGAGGTCTTTCATAGACACAAGTCTTCTAATATCTGAAGAGTACCCTTCTGGAACTTTAACTTCACTTAGAAACTTACACAATGTTTTTTTCTCCTTTCTAGATAGAGTATAAGCAGCAGGCGGTAGATATGTTCGTTTTCCTTTCTTCAAGGGTCCTAATTCAGTTCTTATTCCCATCTCTATCAAGTCCTTTCTTGCCTTAAGGCCATCCTTAGACTTTCCTTGTATATTGAGTAACGTGCCAATAACACTTTCAAATACATTTTTTTCAATATGCATAACATCAAGAAAATGTCTCACATACAAGGACTTCCAATACGGCAATTCAAAAAAAACTGACCTCTTCTTCCACCCACTTTTGACAAGTGTCTGGGCAAAAGACTTGCCAAACTGAGTATCCAAATCTTTCACCTTTTCAAAAATTTGATCACCCGTCAATATAGGTGGAGCTCTGCCTTGTTCTGTCTCTCCATTGAACGCCTTTCTCCATCCACGATAGTGATGATTTGAATTTAAGAATCTCCGATGATCGAGAAAGACATTCTTCTGACCAAACTCCAAGCGCTTCCAATCTGTTTTATCTTCACAAATAGGACACGCACATTGACCTTTTATGCTATACCCTGATAGATTTCCGTATGCTGGAAAATCATTAATTGTGCCAAACAACATCACCCTCAAGTTGAAACTTTCTTTCCTATATCCATCATAAACCTCCACACCGGTCTCCCACAAAATCTTTAAATCTTCGATTAAGGGCTTCAAGTACACGTCTATGTCATTCCCTGGTTGTTTAGGTCCAGAAATCAACATAGCCAACATCATGTACTTACGCTTCATACATAGCCATGGAGGTAGGTTATAAATCATAATAATCACAGGCCATGTACTGTGTAAGATACTCTGGATACCGTGTGGGTTCATTCCATCAGTAGATAATGCCAAGCGAAGGTTTCTTGATTCTTCTCCAAATTCAGGATAATCATTATCAATTTTCAACCACTGTGGTGAATCTTCCGGATGTCGATACTTTCCATCTATAATTCTTTCATCTGCATGCCAGGTCAAGTGTCTTGAATCGGTTTCACTACGAAACATGCGTCTAAATCTCGGAATAACAGGAAAATACCACAAGACTTTTGTTGGAGACAACTTGTTCTTATATCGCGAGACACCGCATTTAGGACACTCATTTAACGATGCATACTCATTTCGAAACAAAACGCAATCGTTTGGACATGCATGTATCTTATCATAGCTCATGCCAATAGAGCACAACATCTTTTTGGTCTCATATGTTCGATTGGGAAGAACATTATCCTCAGGAAGCATATCTTTCAAAAGGGCTAATAACTCTGTGAAACTTTTATCCGACCATCCATTGCCCGCCTTTAAGTTGTACAACTTTAATACCGCAGACAATCTTGTGAATTTAGTGCAACCATCATACAAAGGTTTCTCTGCATCACTTACCAACCTCTTAAACATTTCGGGACAATCCTTAAGATCTCCTTCAAGTGCTTCTGCAATCTGTTCAACTCGATCATAATGGTATGTATCTGCGCCACTATAGTTTGAGGCATAGGTCGTACTATCCCCCGGTTCAACATTCTCGTTACTTTTCTCACCATGCAAATTCCAACATGTATAACTTCGATCAATTCCATGCCTCAAGATGCGATGTCAACTGAACTGCGTCAACCCGTTTCCCATAACAACAACCCAAGCAAGGACATATCATTCTATTGGGGTCTTCGGCGTGCGCAACGGCAAACTTAACGAATTCTGATACCCCATTCTCGTACTCTCTCGACAATCGATTGGAAGACATCCATGTATTATCCATTACTAATTAGAATAAACAAAAAACAATTTCAGAAGAGAAACCAAAAATGGGATGAGACAAAACAATTTCGCTTTATTGAGTTAGTCTCTGTGCAGGGCATTCATGTCTCCATTTACTCTATCAAATAACATCCATACCTAAACTTCTTAAGTTACTAGCTACGCTATGTACGCTAAGTTACTAGAATCAAAGGTTTCTAATGTCTCTATAATGCAACCATAACCGAACCCTAACAACAGTCTTTGAATGTGATTCATAGCGATATCAAATTCAGCAATTTAAAAACCAACCGTCAATTGCCTAATAAACCCAAACTATTTAAATGACTATGAATATTGAAACTTTACAGGTCGAAACAAACGTAGCATAGACAACAATAACATAAAACTGAAATGGGGCAAAGCTAAAACAAAGCAATAGTGCAAGTAATAATGTATGCTAGAATAAATACACTCATAAGCTGCATCGTGTACCTTTGATTGGTAGAAGGAGGAAACGTCGTAGATCTAACAGAGGTGGAAGGAGAACGCCTTAGAAGTAGCGAAAATCGTAGCAGTGAGAACCCTAACGTGAAAAAGAACGAAAATAACAGAGAGTGAAATAACAAAACGCGCAGTATGTTATAATTTTAATGTTTACTAAAGGGGACCTTAGAGGGCGCTTGTGGAAAAAAAGTGCCCTCTAAAGGGGGCCTAAGAGGGCGCTTATGAAAGCGCTCTCTAAGGCTTTCCAGAAGCGCTTTATAAACTGGAAATGCACATGGACTTATAACAGCGCTTTATTAAAAGCGCCCTCTAAGGGTAACCTTAGAGGGCGCTTTCTAAAAAGCGCCATGTATTGTTGTCCCTCTATCTCCTCCTTATTTTTTCGCTTCACCTTAGAGGGCGCTTTATTACAAAAGCGCCCTCTAAAGTGCGCTGTCTATTGCTCCTTATTTTTTCGCTTCACTTTAGAGAGCGCTTTTGTAATAAAGCGCCCTCTAAGGTGCGCTGTCTATTCCAGTTTTTGGCGTAGTGTCTTATTCAATATGTACCAAAGAAAGGTGGCATAGTTGTGATTAAGAATGGTAACAATGATCTAATTCCTTCAAAAGAAGTCACTGGTTGGAGAATATGCATGGGTTATAGGAAATTAACAATGTTACAACGAAAGACCATTTCCCTCTACCATTTATTGATCAAATGTTAGATAGACTGGCTAGAGAGGAATTCAATTGTTTCCTTGATGGATATTCAAGCTACAATCATATTGCAATTCTACTGCTTCCTTGGTTGTTGTCTTTGCATTTGACAAGTTCAGATCTTACTTGGTGGGCACTAAAATTGTAGTTTACACTGACCATGAAGCAATAAAATACCTCATTGCCAAGAAGAATGCAAAGCCAAGATTGATAAGGTAAGTAATGCCATTACAAGAATTTGACATAGAAATTAGAGACAAAAGGAATAAAAAACTTGGTTGTTAATCATTTGTCAAGACTCCTAGTTGATGACCAGAGGCATGATAGAGAGGATATCAGGGAAGAATTTCTTAATGAGCATTTGCTTCTGATGACTTTTGTCATGACACCATGGTGTGCAGATATTATGAACTATTTGGTGAGTGGATATGTCCCTCAAGAATTCAATTCTCAACAAAGGAAAAGGTTCTTCTATGATTCAAATAATTATTATTAGGATGAACCATACTTGTATAAGAAATGTGTTTGTCAACTTTTGAGAAGATGCGTGGACTACACAGAGGCACGCTAGATCTTATCAGTGTGCCATAATACATCCTATGGTGAACACTTTAGAGGAACCATAATTACTGCTAAAGTTTTACAATCAAGTTATTTATTGCCCTCTTTATTTAAGGATGTTAATTAATTTGTTAAAACTTGTGATATATGACAAAGGATGTGAAATATTTCCATAAGGCAAGAGATTCCACTCATTAATATTTTAGAAAATGAATTGTTAGATGTGTGGGGCATACACTTAATGGGATCATTTCCCCAATCCCTTGGAAATTTATACATCCTTGAAGTTGTAGATTATGTTTCCAAGTGGATAAAGGCAATAGCAACTCCCATAACGACGTTAAGGTTGTGACAATTTTTTTATTAAAAACGTATTGTATAGACATGGCACTCCTAGAGCCATCATTAGTGATGAAATAACTCATTTTTGCAATTAAATTTTTGAATATTTGATGAACAAATATAGGGTCAAACGTAAAGTTGCTATAGCCTACCATCCTCAAAGTAGCGGGCAAGCTGAATTATCTAATCGGGAGAAAAAATGAATCCTTGAAAAGGTAGTTAACCCCTCTAGAAAGGATTGGTCAAAACATCTGGATTATGCTTTATGGGCCTACATAACTGCTTTCAAAACACCTTTAGTAATTTCTCCCTATAGACTTGTCTATGTCAAAGTTGCCACCTACCCATTGAATTACAACATAAAGCCTTTTGAGTTGTTAAAAAATTGAACTTCAACTAACAAATTGTTAGGCAAGCAAGGATGTTGTAACTCAATGAGCTGGAAGAGCATAAATTGTTCTCTTATGAGAATGTTGAACTTTACAGAGAAAATACCAAGAAATGGCATGACAGGAGATATCATAAAATAGATTTGGTAGAAGGGGAAAATATCCTCCTGTTCAACTCAAGGTTGAAGCTTTTCCCTGCTAAATTGAAATCAAGATGGTCATGGCCCCTTTAAGTTGATAAAACTTTATTCTCATTGGGATGTAAACCTTTTAAATGAAGAAACATAGGAGATGTTGAAGTGAATGGTCAAAGAATGAAAACTTACCATGGCGAGTCTTTGAGTAACTTGATGACTTATCGGCAAGTGTATTGATAGTATCACGGTAATAAAATATTGAATCCATAGAGACTGCTTTTTAAAAAGATAAAAAGTGTGCAATGCATAGAAAATAGTAAATTGGGGGTTCATATTTCAAAGCGAAAATAAACAAAGAGTTCAAATAGAATTTATGGAAGTGGTCAGGTAGTGTATATAATTCGTTATTTCTCTATTGTTGATGTTCGATGTCTTACATGAATAATCATATCACTATAATCCCACGGCGAGTTAATAAAATCGCCATAATCCATCACTTGCGATATAGCTAACTAATCACTACTTGGAGCTTCTTATTCCTAGTCCACTAGCATAAGCAGGATTAGGCGATGCAACATAGCGTTAATTTACTAGCCATTACTCGGGGTTTCCTATTCCTAATTAACTAGTGTAAGCATGATAATTGTCTTAGGTCCAACACATAGACTAGTGGTTAGTATTCCCTATGTGCCTAAAATCAGATTAAAAGAGTATATCACGTGAAAAGAATTACAAATAAGAAACTGAAGGTGAGAAAAACAAGAAAGGGGGGTTTGAATTGTTTGGAAAATAAGCGTTTTTTCAAAATGAAAATCACACAAGGATTTTATACTGGTTCGCTTATAACACAAAGCTACTCCAGTCCACCCGGCCAAGGTGATTTCGCCTTCAACAAGGACTTAATCCACTAATCTTGAAAGATTGATTACAGACAACGTCTAAGAGAAAGATCTCTTAGTCCTCTCAAGTATACAGACTGCACAGAGTCACTTGAGGAAATACAACAAAAATGAAAGCTTATGTAATCTAGAGTGCTTCTAAAATAAGCAAATATTACAACATTAAGAACAAGGTGTTTCACGTACTAAGCAAAAGCTTCGTGAAGATTGAGAGAATAAAACGTTTTTGTGTGTTGATGTTTCAGTAAGATCTTGTAATATTGTACTTGTACCTCTCAATGTGATTTGCAGTCCTTTATATAGAAGAGAAGGATCCGTTGAAAAATCACAACAGATAATGACTCTTGAATAATAATTAGTGCCATAACCTATGTTGCTTGTTGCCAAAGCAACTTTCTCTTCTTGAATGACTACTTTCCAAAAATAGTTCCTTTTCATTTGAATTTGGAGTTAACGTCTCTTTCAGTATAAGGAAGTCCATTTCCATAACTTTACTTGAAGTTAACGTTACTCTTCCTTATTTAGCAATTCCATAATCAGAGTCTTCGTGTTTCTGGAGATCTTGGAATCTTGCTATCTAACTTCTGATGTTGATCTCTTTTGAGTTCTGATGGTTTCTTCAGATAGCGCTGAGAACTTCTGGAGTTTGACATACCGTTGTTCAGAGTCAGAACTTCTAGAGCGTACTTCTTGTTCAGATGCTTCTGATATTTTGCTGTTTTGCTCAGAGTTAGACTTTCTTGAACGTGTTTCTACTTCAGATGCTTCTGGTCTTTTGATAATTTGTATCTGATATGATTATGTATCTGATGATTTCTTCCTTCTTTCCTTAGAACCCTGCACACTTAGAAACTTTTCGTTAGGGTGCCAATTTTGGTTTCATCCTTTGTTATCATCAAAATCATGGAATCTGTTGTAGAACAATTTTTGTTCTTACAATCTCCCCCTTTTTGATGATGACAAAACAAACTTAATTAGCAGATGAAACATAAGCAATATCAGATCAGATGGACAAGAGCTCCCCCTGAGATAGGCTAGGGAGTTCAGAAGTTCTTACCAGAGCTTCCAAGCAATGAGGTTTCTTGATACCTTCTGCAATTTCTTAAGTCTAGAGTTAGATAAATTTATTTTTTAAGAAAAATATGTTACAGAGTGCTTAAGGTATTTAGACATTATTTTCATCAGAGCTATTAAAGACTTCTCCCCCTTTTTGTCAGAATCAAAAAGACATAGCAAAAATAAAAAATTCAAGAGAAAAACCATTGTATTCAGATAAAAAGCATTAGAGGCAAAAAGAATAAGTAAACATCAAAAACACGGAAAGCAAAAACAACAGGCAAACAAAAAGTCCTAAGTGCCTAAGGGTTGGGAGGCGGAGACATTCTCTAAAGCAATTGAGCCAGCATGCTCTGAATGTTGTCGTTGACGGTATCTTGTTTATCCATTCTGGCACGGAGTATCTTCTGATCTTGCTTAAGTTCTTCCAGCGTCTGGAGAACCATAGGGATAACAGAAGAAGAAGACTCCCCCTGAGTCAGAGCCTGCTGTGCTTCAGCAGCAGCCTTTGCTTCAGCTTCAGCAGCAGCCTGTGCTTCAGCTTCAGCAGCAGCAACAGCAGCATCAGTCAGAGCTTTAGCTTCAGCTTCCTTTGCCTTTTCTTCCTCAAGCCTTCTGGCTTCCTCTTCAGCTTCCTTTGCCAGTCTCTCTTCCTCTAGCCTTCTGGCTTCAGCTTCTCTTGCAAGTCTTTCCTGGAGTCTTGCCTCAGCATCTCTGATGTAGCCATTTCTGACTTGTTCAGAGATGTTCTTCAGTCTAAAAGCCTCAGAGGTCATCCAGTCAATGACTCTGTTCCAGTGTGTCCTTACAGAGTCAGGATCATCACTGACTTCAGAGTTAGTGGTCAGAGACTTGACCTTTTGTACTGAAGCCCTTGCGACCAGCATTATGGCTTCCTCAAGGGTAGGTACAGAAAGGTTTGGTTCAGAGGTTTGAGGTGAAGATGTTGGAGGGCTGAGATTTAATGTGAGAGGTTCAGGTTCAGCTTCAGGTTCAGGTTCAGGTTCAGCTGAGGTATTTGGAGGGGTGATATCAGAGGTGTGGAGGTCAGAGGGTTGAGTTTCAGAAGGTTGGTCTTCAGAAGGGATGTTGGTTGTTTGTTCTGGGGGAGGTGAAGTTGCTTCAGATTCAAGTGGAGGTTGTTGTGGTTGTTGAGAGTTGTGGTTTAGAGCCTGAAGTTGGGCTAGGGTTGGAGAGCTAGGGTCAGAGTTTTCTGGGTCAGAGGAGAGGATAAGGTATGGAGGTGATTCTGGGGCTGAAGAAGAAGAGGAACTGGTTTGGTTCAATTCTTCAGCTTCAGATAAGGGTAGTGTTGTGTGGGCAAGATTAAATTTTGGTCGAGGTTCTGAGGTTCTGGTTGTAGAAGGTGGGGTTTCAGAGGTTGTGTATATGGGTGGTGTTGGGAGAGGATTAGAAGAAGAAGCCATAATTTGTTCAGAGGGAATAGAGGGAGCAGACATACCAGTAGTTTCTTGCAGAGGTGCTGGAGATCTTACTTCAGAGGTTTCTCCTATCCTTGCTCTCTTTGCCTTTGAAGATTTATTCTTAGGGGGACCTCTTTTGAACTTGACAAAATCTTCTTCTGAATCCAGACAATCGTCCAATCTGAAGTCAGAGATATCAACTCCTTCATCCTTCAGACGCTGCATGTAGTGGAGGATTGCATCTACAGGTTCATTCTTGAAGAACCTTGCAAGACCATGTGGCAGCTTCCTCTGATCTTTCAAGGCATCCCAGGAGGTATCCATAGTGGGTCTGACTTGAATCTTCTTCAGAATTCCCATACTCTTCAGATTTCTGGCGTTCAGAGGCTTTCCAGTATCTATAGCCAGATCATCCATCAGCCTGTTCTTCTCCAGATGATCTACCAATCCATTCTCAATGAACACATCAGATATAAGCCTTCCCACAGGGATGTAGGATCTGGGCTTCATGTTGTTTCTGGTCTCCCTCACAGAGTCTCTGAGGTATCTGAAGAGAAGTGCAGGAAGGCAGAGCTTCACACCCTTGTGAATGCAATACAGAATGCACTTCTGATCTGCATTGATGTAGTCAGAGGAGTTTGATGTTGGGCGATGATGAATGGTTCCCAGAATTATCTTGAGCCATACTCTAAGATTCTGATGCAGTTCTTTGTTCTTTGAAGGATTTCCTTCAGTGTTGAGTTTGAAGATGGTTGGATTGATTTCGTCAGCAATGCGCTTTGACCTAGGGTTTATGTTGTAAATTCTTTTTCCTCCATCTTTCTCCATGTTTAGTAAAGAAGCAATTGACTTTTCAGTAATCACTATCTTTACCCCCAAAACATAGGAGACGATGAAATGGTCATCAGCGTCTGCAAATCTCCAGAACTCTTTGATGAGATTTGGGTAAACAGGGCCATACAGCCTTTGGAAGTAGTTTCCCCACCCTTGTATACGGAGTTCTTCAGTAAGATCTACTCCATTTCTCCTCATGTTGTCAAAGTCCACCAGTGTTTCACATAACACATCCAGTCCCTCAAAGGGAGTTGCTAGGTTGATATGAGGTTGACGATCAAGAATATGGGGTTCCTTGTACACTGGAGTAATGGAAACGCCTGTAACCATTGGAGTTGGAATGCTTGAACTTTGGGCAGTGGTGGTGGATTCCATTTGCTGAGAAAAGTTGAAAACTTGTTGTTGTTGAGCATCCATAGTTGAAGACGAAGGAGATGAAGATGAAGAGTTTGTAGAAATGCTTCAGAGAGGGTTTGAGAGTGAGTGAGAGTGATAAGTGTGTGAAATGTGAGAAAAGTGTTTAAATACCCTAAATGAAAACACATGCAAAATGACACACATTCCAGCGTTAGCACAAGAATCAAGTTAGCACGCTTGGGGGGAGACATGATTAAGGCTCATTAATGAGGGTCTAATCCCAACAGTATGCACACTGCTCGAGGAGATCTCAATCGTCTGACCTTTGAATTTCTTCTGGACAGCTGTCTAGAAGTTCTAAAGTTAGACGCTAAGTGCTCCACGTGTTGATGTATCTGATCTTCAGGAATACCAAAGGATTGGTTCCTGGAGATTTCTAACTCAGATATCTTCTTAACTTGGCAGAAGTATTAGAGTCAGAGGCAGAAACATATTTGTTTATGTCAGAGTCTCATTTTTCATTTTCAGAGCCATACTTCATTCTGGGCAATTTTGAATGTTCAGATTTTCTAAGATAAAAAGAAATCTATCTTCAGCTAGAGGCTTAGTAAAGATATCTGCCCATTGATGATCCGTATCAATGAACTTCAATGTTACTATCCCTTTCTGAACATAGTCTCTGATAAAATGATGTTTTATTTCAATGTGTTTAGCTCTGGAATGTAGAATGGGATTCTTACTTAGACAAATGGCAGCAGTATTATCACAGAAGATAGGAATGTTACTCTCGAAGATTTGCAGATCTTCTAACTGATTCTTCATCCAGAGCATCTGAGTTGTGCATAGTGATGCTGAGATATATTCTGCTTCTGCAGTAGATAAGGCAATAGTTGACTGTCTCTTGCTAGCCCAGGATATCAGATTGTTTCCCAGAAGCTGGCAATTTCCAGATGTGCTTTTTCGTTCTAGTCTATCTCCTGCATAATCTGCATCACAGTAACCAGAAAGTCTATACTCTGATGTTTTCTCATACATCAGGCCCAGGTTAGGAGTTCCTTTCAGATACTTAAGAATTCTCTTAACTGGTGTTAAATGAGATTCTCTAGGATCTGATTGGAATCTGGCACAGAGACAGACACTAAAGAGAATATCAGGACGAGTAGCAGTCAGATAGAGAAGAGAGCATATCATACCTCGATAGAGCTTCTGACAAACCTTTGCGCTTACTTCTTCCTTTTTAAGAATGCATGTTGGATGCATTGGAGTTTTTGCAGAGTTGCAGTCAGCCATGTCAAATTTCTTCAGAACATCTTTAATATATTTGCTTTGATGAACATATGTAACTTCTGAAGTTTGGTTAATTTGAATTCCCAGAAAGAACTTTAGTTCTTGCATTAGGCTCATTTCAAATTCTGCCTGTATTAACTTAGAGAATTCTTGACAAACAGAGGCGTTAACTGAACCAAAAATAATATCATCAACGTATATCTGGCATATCATGAGATCATTGTTAAGGTTCTTACAGAAAAGTGTGGAGTCAACTTTCCCTCTGATAAAATTGTGTTCCAGAAGAAAATTGCTTAAACGTTCATACCAAGCTCTGGGAGCTTGTTTAAGTCCATATAAAGATTTTTTAAGTTTAAAAACATGTTCTGGAAAGTTTGGATTTTCAAAACCTGGAGGTTGGTTGACATACACTTCTTCTGATATATAACCATTAAGGAATGCACTCTTGACATCCATTTGATATAATTTAATAGAATGGTTAATAGCAAAAGATACAAGAAGACGAATAGATTCTAACCTTGCGACTGGAGCAAAAGTTTCATTATAATCAATACCTTCTTGTTGACTATAACCTTGAGCTACCAGTCGAGCTTTGTTTCTGACGACTTCTCCTTTCTCATTCAGCTTGTTTCTGAATACCCATCTGGTTCCAATAACGTGAGTGCCTTTGGGTTTTGGAACAAGATCCCAGACATCATTCTTTGTGAATTGATCTAATTCTTCTTGCATGGCCGAAACCCAGTCGTTATCTTGAAGTGCTTCATCACAGGACGTAGGCTCAATCAGAGACACTAGTCCCAGAGGAGTATCTTCAGAGGTCCTGAAGGTAGATCTGGTTCTGACAGGTTCGTCCTTGTTTCCCAGAATCAAATCTTCAGATACGTTGATACGACTTTTAACTTTCTTTGGGATTTCTGGGAATTTAATTTCTTCAGAGTTCTGAGTGACAGTTGCTTCTGGAGCTTTATCAGAACCTACAAGAGTGATTTCTAAATCTGCAAAATTTTCAACTAGCTTTGACTTTTCAGGGTCAAGCTTATCATCAAATCTGACATGAATTGATTCTTCCACAATTTTGGTTTCTGTGTTGTATACTCTGTAGCCTTTAGAGCGTTCTGAGTATCCTAACATAATACCTTTCTGTGCTTTGGAATCAAACTTGTTCAGATGTTCTTTAGTGTTTAAAATAAAGCAAGAACATCCAAAAGGATGAAAATATGAAATGTTTGGTTTTCTTCCTTTACACAGTTCATAGGGAGTCTTTTCCAGAATAGGTCTTATAGAGATTCTATTCTAAATGTAACACGCTGTATTTACAGCTTCTGCCCAAAAGTGCTTTGCCACATTAGTTTCATTGATCATGGTTCTGGCCATCTCTTGGAGTGTCCTATTCTTCCTCTCTACAACTCCATTTTGTTGTGGAGTTCTAGGGCAGGAGAAATCATGGGATATTCCATTTGAGTCAAATAATTCTTCAAAATCTTTGTTTTCAAATTCTCCACCATGATCACTTCTGACTCTAACAATTTTAGCATCAAATTCTTTTTGCACTTTGGAGCAGAAACTAGTGAATACAGAGTGAGACTCACTCTTGTGCTTTAGGAATTTCACCCATGTCCAGCGACTGTAATCATCAACAATGACTAGTCCATACTTCTTTCCATTGACTGATGCTGTTTTCACAGGACCAAATAAGTCAATGTGGAGAAGTTCCAGAGGCTTAGAGGTAGAAACAACATTTTTCTTTTTAAAGGATGTTTTTGAAAATTTTCCTTTCTGACATGCTTCACACAGAGCATTTGAAGAAAACTTCAGTTTAGGTAGGCCTCTGACTAACTCGAGTTTATTTAGCTGAGAAAGTTTCCTCATGCTAATGTGGCCCAAGCGTCTATGCCATATCCATTGCTCTTTGTGAACAGACATCAGACATTTAACATTTTGTTCTTTTAAATCAGAAAGATTAATTTTATAAATGTTGTTTTTCCTCTTGCCTGTGAAAAGGACAGAGCCATCGTTCTGATTAATGGCTTTACATGTTTTTTGATTAAAGATTACATCATAACCGTTATCACTTAATTGACTTATGGATAACAAGTTATGCATTAATCCTTCTACGTAAAGGACATCAGATATAGAGGGAAGAGTACCATTACCAATAGTTCCAGAGCCTCTGATCCTTCCTTTCTGATCTCCTCCAAAGCCTACAAATCCAGCGTCTTTAAGTTCCAGACTTTGGAACATAGACTTTCTTCCCGTCATGTGTCGCGAGCATCCAGAGTCCAGGTACCATGACTGGTGTCTGAACTTTGCTGCATAGGATATCTGCAACATACACAATCTTATCTTTCGGTACCCAGAATCTCTTGGGTCCTTTCTGATTAGTTTTCCCAGAGTTTCTTATGACTTTGGGTTTTCTAGCATTTTCAAATTTTTGTTCTTGTGTGTGTGTATAGTGATATGAAAATGGAGATTTAAGTTGGTCACTAGTAGAAGTTTTATCTTCCTTAGGATCATACCCAATTCCCTTTTTATTGTTCTGACTGACTCCATAAATCATGGATGCCATAATACTCCTACCTATTCCATTTTTCAGAAATTCTTGAAAGGCTTCTTCGTATTCATAAATTAATTTATTTGAAGTTTGTGGTGCTTGAGACAACACTTCTTCTAATTCTAAGCTTTTTCTTTTTGCTCCATCTCTTTCTAGTGTTAAAGATTTGATTGTATCTTCCCGCTCTAGAATTGTCATCTCAAGCTTGCCACATTCTTCAAATTTTGCTTTAAGACAACCTTTTATGTTTTTAATCTTTTGTTTTAATTTCTGATATGAGCTAAGAGTTTCTGACAAGCATGATTCTAGATCAGATCGAGAGAGTTCAAAAAATACCTCTTCAGATTCTTCATCTGAGCTGCTCCTGGATGTGGTAGCCATAAGTGCCACGTTGGCCTTTTCATCAGAGTCAGATTCTGATGACCCAGATTCACTATCATCCCATGTAGCCATTAATCCTTTCTTTGTCCTGAAGGTATTTTTCTTGAAGCTTTCTTTTCTAGAATTATCTTTCTTTAGCTTGGGGCATTCATTCCTGTAGTGACCTGTTTCTTTACATTCATAACAAGTAATATCTTTGTTAGTTTTACCTTTTGAGGATGATTCTGATCGATCCCCGCTGGGTCTTGGTCTTCTGAAGTTGTTGTTCCTCTTTTTCCAGAGTTGTTTAACTCTTCTGGTCAGGAGGGACAATTCTTCTTCATCATCAGAATCTTCTGGTTCAGAATCATCAGTATCTTCAGTTTCTGCCTGGAGAGCTATGGTTCTGTCAGGTTTGCGTCTTTCATATCTGGACTTTAATGCTACGGACTTGTTCCTTTTCTGAGGCTCATCTTCCTCTAGTTCTATCTCATGGCTTCTGAGGGAACTGACAAGTTCTTCAAGACTTATATTGTTCAGATCTTTTGACAGCTTCAGAGCAGTAACCATGGGTCTCCATTTCTTTGGCAGACTTCTGACTATCTTTTTGACGTGGTCTGCAGTTGTATATCCTTTGTCTAGAACCTTGAGACCTGCAATCAGAGTTTGGAATCTAGAGAACATTGCCTCTATGGCTTCATCATCTTCCATTTTAAAAGCTTCATATTTCTGGATAAGCGCCAGAGCCTTTGTCTCTTTGACCTGAGAGTTTCCTTCATGAGTCATCCTCAGAGAGTCAAGTATGTCTTTGGCTGTTTCTCTGTTGGTGATCTTTTCATACTCGTTGTAAGATATAGCATTGAGGAGTATGGTTCTGGCCTTGTGATGATTCTTGAAAACTCGCTTCTGATCATCTGACATCTTACTTCTGGGAACTTCAGCTCCATCCTCTGTGACAGGAGGTTTGTATCCATCTGTGACAATATCCCAGAGATCAGCATCATAGCCTAGAAAGAAACTTTCAATTCTATCTTTCCAGTAATCGAATTTCTCTCCATCAAAGATAGGAGGCTTAACATTGTAACTATCCTTTTCATTTGTGTGGGCCATAGTTTTTCTCGTTCTGGATCTCTCTACACTGTTAAGTGTTTGATTAGAAAATCAATAACAGAGCCGGAGCTCTGATACCAATTGAAGGTGAGAAAAACAAGAAAGGGGGGGTTTGAATTGTTTGGAAAATAAGCGCTTTTTCAAAATGAAAATCACACAAGGATTTTATACTGGTTCGCTTATAACACAAAGCTACTCCAGTCCACCCGGCCAAGGTGATTTCGCCTTCAACAAGGACTTAATCCACTAATCTTGAAAGATTGATTACAGACAACGTCTAAGAGAAAGATCTCTTAGTCCTCTCAAGTATACAGACTGCACAGAGTCACTTGAGGAAATACAACAAAAATGAAAGCTTATGTAATCTAGAGTGCTTCTAAAATAAGCAAATATTACAACATTAAGAACAAGGTGTTTCACGTACTAAGCAAAAGCTTCGTGAAGATTGAGAGAATAAAACGTTTTTGTGTGTTGATGTTTCAGTAAGATCTTGTAATATTGTACTTGTACCTCTCAATGTGATTTGCAGTCCTTTATATAGAAGAGAAGGATCCGTTGAAAAATCACAGCAGATAATGACTCTTGAATAATAATTAGTGCCATAACCTATGTTGCTTGTTGCCAAAGCAACTTTCTCTTCTTGAATGACTACTTTCCAAAAATAGTTCCTTTTCATTTGAATTTGGAGTTAACGTCTCTTTCAGTATAAGGAAGTCCATTTCCATAACTTTACTTGAAGTTAACGTTACTCTTCCTTATTTAGCAATTCCATAATCAGAGTCTTCGTGTTTCTGGAGATCTTGGAATCTTGCTATCTAACTTCTGATGTTGATCTCTTTTGAGTTCTGATGGTTTCTTCAGATAGCGCTGAGAACTTCTGGAGTTTGACATACCGTTGTTCAGAGTCAGAACTTCTAGAGCGTACTTCTTGTTCAGATGCTTCTGATATTTTGCTGTTTTGCTCAGAGTTAGACTTTCTTGAACGTGTTTCTACTTCAGATGCTTCTGGTCTTTTGATAATTTGTATCTGATATGATTATGTATCTGATGATTTCTTCCTTCTTTCCTTAGAACCCTGCACACTTAGAAACTTTTCGTTAGGGTGCCAATTTTGGTTTCATCCTTTGTTATCATCAAAATCATGGAATCTGTTGTAGAACAATTTTTGTTCTTACAGAAACAATTGAATAGAATTATAGATTAAATCATTCATGCAAAGTCAAATCAACATATTGTCCAACAATATTGAAATAGGTTCATAAAAATACAACATAACCTAGAGAAGTTTACCTACTCATAATTCAAAATACGATACCAAAAACAATTGAGGAGAATTGCATATAAGATCCCTTGAAGGATTGGCCTCCAAATGCTCTCAAAAACCACTTATGATGCTGCAAAATCCAACTTTCTATGCCAAAATTTGTCACCTCTGAGAAAGTGAAGAAAACCCCCTTTAATAGTCTTCAAAATGGACCAGAACGCGTCAGAAAGCCCAGAAAAAGGAGTCATCACGCGCATGATGACCTACATGACGCGTGTGATGCAACCTTTATGTCCATATCACGCGTGCGATGTTGCGTGTGATTATTCCAGTGGTTGCACGTTTTTGCTCCCTTTTTCACCTGATTTTTCACTGAGTCAAATTTCGCCACACTTAGCTATTTTTTCCTCATTATTTGGTTTTTATTCTTCAATTTTGCTCCTCTTTAACTTTTTTAAACCGTTTCTTCAGCCAAATTCATGCAATGATGGACAGTCATCATAACCCAAGGGCCTCCGTAGGTTTGAATGATTAAGAATTCCATTTAAAGACGTACTATGAGACTTAAAAATAACGATATTTGGAGGCATTTCAGAATAATTTAGTTGTTTGTAATTTTATTTTAATGATGATATGGTGTGGAATTTGAAATCAAAACCAGTTTTTAAATATTCGCTAAAACGTCCCACGTTTGGCATAAATGTAGTTTGTTTCAAGAAAGCAATATGTTTCCCCTGACACCTATAAAAGGAATTTTTCAACCCTTTTATTAGACCAAAATATAAGTTTAAAATTTATTAGTTTTCTTGTGTAGGTGGTGCATGTGGATATATTATACCATAGATAAACCTCAAATAAACTTATATTAGTCGGAGGTTCATCTCTTTTTCTCAAGGGCGTAAAATTAATAAAGATATAAAATTAATTTTATAATTAATTTTTTCAATACAAATTTTCTACAAATAGGTGTCTTATTTTGTGTCCCTAGGACATAAGTTAGCATTATCCTAAAATAAGTCAGAACATAATTTGAATGGATAGATTGAACCATTTGTTTTGATTTTTTTTTGTAAATGATTTTTATAGTATAATATATTTTGATGTAAAAAAAATTTAGAAAGAAATTGTCATAAAAATTTGGTTTAAATAGTTATTCCTAAAATATTATTGTACATATTTCATCATTTTATAGAACTATTTTTTTTTATATCAAAATTTTAAAAAATCACTTAATTTTAAAGCTATTTCAAATGGTTTTTCATAAAAATCAGTTTTGAAACAAGAACTGTGATTTTGATTGTACTTTGATATTCAATAATGTAGGTTTATGTTATAGTATATCAAAATTAGTCTTTTCATTTATAAAAAAAAATTAGAAAAACTTGTAATATTTTAAAAAATATTTTTATAAAATTCATTTTCACCGTATAATTGATGGGAGATGAAACACGAAGTTGAGTGGAACAGAATAAATCAAAGATTTCATTTCATTGTTCCTTTTTTATTATAATTGGATAGAACAAAAAGAGATTCATTCTATTACATTCGCTCTAAATAGTCTAAATTGAAGGGAATGAAAATTAAATAGGATTGGATTAAATACGATAGAATAAAAGAATTCATTTTTACACTCCACCCCATTCGTTTTTATAAGAATTTAATTGAAATACACTGACAGTGTAAAGGAATTATACACCGTCGATTAATCTTAGACGTCAGATACAAACGGGTGATGGTGATGAATCGATAGTGTAAATCTTTTTCCACTCAGAGTGCATAATAATAATTACTTTTTTTTGTTACAAACAATAGAACAGTCCAAAGATACATACACTCTAAATTTACAAATAGAACAATCCAAATATACATACACTCTAAATTGCAAAGATACATACACTCTATATTTACAAACAATAGAACAAAAGATACATACATTCTATATTTACAAACAATAGAACAAAAGATACATACATTCTAAAGCATCGGATGAAATAAGACACAATAGGTTCATCAATGATCTATTGCTTTTATTAATTTGTTTTTTTGTCAGTCTTGGGAAGGTTAGGTTCATGTTTTTTTTGTCACTCTTGTGAACGTTACGTCGTTGGCTTGAATGATGTTCTAATAGGCGGCATTAAAAAGTACGCCCAATTCATTTTTGTTATTGATAGTGATGACAGAAATTGTTGGACCACTAATTAAACAATTTTCTTCAGCGGTTACCCATTTATAAATTTGATCTTGAATATAAATATCAACCGTTATATTAAGAAATTTCCAATGATGTTCACAACTCACCAGACACACCACAAAGTTTGTATCTATTTCATCGGAAAAGCTTCTCAAGTAGGCACTCGCAATTTTAAGTTCTTATATCCTTTGATTTTCTTTAAAAAATTGAGCTAGCAAACATTTTTCAAGTCACACACTTGAATAGAAAAGTGGATCAAATCAAGACTCTTGTACAAAATGTCAAGGCCCCATTCATTACATTTTTACACAATCTATGCTGGCTAAGAAGCTTATAACTAGCTCACAGTTTGGTGTACCATGCTGAGAGGGTATCCAGAACACATCATAGACAATTGAATTTATTTGATGAGTCTACTGATTATTTCCCCATCCTGCATTTGGCGGCAACCCTCCCATGTTCGGATTTTGTTGCACGCCTCCATTGTTGCCAGGGTAGTTATTTTGAGGCATACCATATCCACTGTTCGGAGGAGGAGGGGGTCTGCCCATGTTAGGAGGAGGCCCACCCATATTGGGAGGAGGGTAACCGCCAGTTGTGTTGTTAGGAGCATATCCGCCTGCATTTGGAGGGGCATACCCTGCATTTGGAGGGGCGTATCCACCTTGATTGCTAGGAGGGGCTGGAGCATATCCGCCAGCATTGTTAGGAGGGTACCCGCCAGCATTGTTAGGAGTGAATCCACCTGCATTGTTGGGAGGGAACCCACCAGCATTGTTGGGAGGAAATCCACCAGCATTGTTGGGAGGAAATCCACCCGCATTGTTGGGAGGGAATCCACCCGCATTGTGAGGTGGACCAGCCATATTAGGCCCAGGATTCTGCACTGGAGGCCTAGTCTGCATATCTCTGTTCACCACATTTTCCCTTCTTCTGTCAAAGTTTCTTGACCTGTCAGCATTACGAGGTCTGTCATTGCGCCTGTTCCTTTCATTTGCACGGGCATTGTTCCTAACCCACTCTTCATGGTACTTGGGATCATAAGGAACAGCTTGCCCATTAATAAAGGGCTCACCTGGTGAGAGGGAAACAAGAAAAGTACACCGTGGGTATCAAACAAATTGCGGTCATTTTACATCAAGAAACAGGATATGTTATGGAAAGACTATATACGCTATACTTATTGTAACACCTGATATTACTAAACTCAAAGTATATAACAGCTCAAGTTAATCACAATAAAAATCAATAAGACTAATGTGCAAGCTAAAAGTTAATAACAAATGATTATTCTCTGGTGAACTTCAGCACTTAATGTACCACAAAAGGTTACTAAACATCCATTCCTTTCATCTATAAAAGCAATGAATCATTTTCAAGGAGGTTGAGTTAAAAGATTATGTGACAGGTAAATATAGATTGAGTACACAGCCCAACACTGATTGATTAGAATAATTGAGAAAACAGTTATGCTATATCTATCAATAAGTCAATGCTTCTAGAATGCCTACACCAAAGTCTTAAATATCTACATAGCATTTCTTTAACAGATCATTTCATCTTTCTACTTTATTATACTTCAATCTAGGGGTCTTGTGCATATTATTCCCTATATAGACACAGTTGAAGATATTTATACACCTTAGATTGAATGAATATAATTAGAAGCCATGAGACTGTACCTCCATAATCTTTCTCCTTCACATTCAAATATGAATCAGGTAGAACCCATCGAACTTTGGGAAGTTCTGCAATTTGAAAAGTACAAAACACTTGATATAAAAGAAAAAACAAAATTCAAAAGAAAGTCTTTGAAATTAGAACTGTGTACTATACCTTTAAGTTTGTAGGAAAGCTCTTCAGACACAAGAGCTCCAAAAGCAAAGTAGTGTCTAGTTGAAACAGAATATATCTTCATCCTTGCTTCTTCCTCACTGTCAACAAAAAACAACACACACTCAAACTAAGGGTCTATCTGAACCGGTCTATTTGAGCTTATCTACGGGCATAATCACTAGTGAGATGGTTTCAGAGAACTTATGAAAACAACTTGTAACATTTTCATGTTTTTAGCTTCTTTGCTTATAAGCTCTCCAAGATTGAGTGAAAAAACAGCTTATAGCATATACAAAAAAAAAACATTTTAACTTTATTTAATATTTTGTCATAGAAATAGCTTACACCTAATTGCTTATCAAGATAATAACATACACTATAAGCTGCAAATTAAGCTGTTAACAGCACATAAGGGATTAAACAAAACACAACTATCCATTCGCACACATCCTTCAGAGTCACTATTCTCAATATATATCTATCATTTATTTTTACAACAGACATTCCTAAGCACAATAGCCAAAATCACTTTTTTTACTGAAGAAAACCTAGGAAAAAAAATAATAAAAATTGAGATGATTTTTGCGACGATTACCTTCCACCGATAACCTGCGCCAGTGTTTTGATGTAGCTATCAATAATTTCATCCCTTGTGGGATCACCTTCAGGCTTCTCCATAACCACAAGCCAGTGTTCGAAATCGCATCCATCGAGCAAGATGGTTTCCTTTGGGGGACGGTTGGACCAGTTAGGGTTAGGGTCGTTGAGTGAGGAAGTGGTAGCGCGTGTGGAGAAAGAGCGGAAGGAGTTAGGGAGAAGGAGGACACGGCGGGAGACGACGGAAGCAGCGGAAAGAGGACGGAGTCGGCGGAGGAGAGAGATGGCGGATGAAGAGGGGACGGTGATTGTGGTAGTGGTGGAGAGTGAGCGAGAGAAGAAGGAAGCTAGGGTTTGGGTTTTGGGAATGACCCGGGAGAAGATCTGGGTCGCCATCGTTGCGAATGGAGTGAGTTCAGGAAATGATATTGGAAATGAATTAGGGTTTAGGGTTTTCGGATTTCTTATAAGCTATGCTTCACTGTAAAATATCTACAAATATATCTCCTTTTTCTTTTAATTTTTTATTATTATTATTATTACGTAATTAATATTATTCTTGTTTTGTTTTTTTTAGTTCAAATGATTAATTTCACTCTCAACTTAATCTAACACAAAAATTATTTACATTCAGTCTAATTTGAAATCGAAATTTTATTTTCCCTTTTTATATAGTGTAATGTATTGATTAGTTTGAATTTGTCAATATTTGAACAAAATTAAAGGACAAGAGTTTTAAAAGAAAATCTACAAATACTGTCTCAGTTGCAATATCTGTTGTGTTAGCTACACTATTTTTAAATTTCAACAAAATCCGATCCTATAAACAAAATTATTTATAAAAAGATATAACTTTCATACTCTTTGGCTAAGATTTTCTTTGCTATGAATCTATTTATCTCTGCATGCAAATTATAATATATGAATATTATGTTTCTGCGAAAGACTCGATTTGTAAAATCTCATATCTTATCTAAATTTTAAATAGATCAATAAATATATATATATATATATATATATATATATATATATATATATATATATATATATATATATATATATATATATATATATATATATATAAATAAAAGAGGAGGAATCACATATAAAAAAAGTATGATTAAAAGTTATTGAACATGTGATTCCATATACAAAAGTGAGTGGATGATGAAGATTTAAAAATTAATAATTTTAAAATAAAATTATTTTATAAGAAAAATAAGCGGGAAAAGTAAAGAAAACAAATGGAAAGTAAAAAGTTAATGAAAGAGAGATAACATCTTAAATTTATAGAGGTTTCGTCTTAATAAAGTGACTTACTTTTCTCTTTCAATAATTAATTTTGAGAGTATCCGATAATGTTTGAGAGCTTTTAGAATATTAAGACCACGAACCTCCTTACATAAGAAAAAATAAATTTTAGTTTTACTTTCAATCAAACGACGAAAGAAATGAGATAGTTAGTTTTCACATCAAACAATGAACATAACTTTGAGCAGTAGTCTTTAAGTCAAACGAAGATTTTGTACAAAATTTTCTCGAACAAAGATGGAGTTTTGACTAGAGATATCTTTTAGCGCTTTCAGAAACATTCTTGAATTTAGTGACAAAATTGTTACGAGAAGGACATTATCATCTCATGAGCACTTCATTCCAAAACATTCAAAAAAACATGAGATATGTCACATTTCTCCCTCTCTCTAATCATATGAGCACTTCACTTAAATATTCTTGTGGATGAGGCTTGAAATATCTTCAATTCATACACCATCATTATATGATATTACTAGTGATCATAAAATCATAACTCTTTAGCTTTATTCTGAGGAATAGCTTGATCAACCACCTTGTGCATCTTTGATTGCTGCCTTTAGTACTTGCTTGTCTTTTTATGAATTGTTAGCATTAGGATCACTTTATTAACTCGTACAGCTTTAAGTGTTGTCATCATCAAAACCATGATGTTATTATGGTCAGACATATCTTGCTTATATATATGTTTTGATCACTTCCTAATTAAACTTACAAGCACATAGTTCTACATTCTCCTCCTTTTTTATAACGAAATTTTATCTCTCTGGAAGGTGGTAAAGGAAAATAGGTAGATAGAGTTTTGAATGGTTAAACTCCCTATCACATGAGTAGAGAGTATACTTTACTTCCTCTGAGAGTGTATTTCTCTCCCTTTGTCATAATAAAAAACATAGAGATCCATGTTTGTCATATGTTGAGGCGGATTGTATACATGACTTGGAGGTAATGGCGGTGGGTGATCGTCATCTTCAATATTGTTGTTCAACATATGATCGACCAGTGTCTCGGTTTCTTCTTCTTCATCAACGACGTTGACTTCTGCTTCTGCTTCTAGGTCGGCTTCATCTGAGTTTTCTGAATCAAATTCATTAGATTCAGCTTGATTAGTTATCTGAGATTGTTGAGATGGTATACTTTGTTAAAAAAAGTAATATATAACTCAATAGAGTTGTAACCAGAATGTTCGTGACTAACAAATATATATTCAGCATCTTCATCGTCCCGTACCTTTAGCGGGTAAAATTTACATTGACTGTTCTCGAAATAAATTGGATTTTGATACATGATTTGTGACACAAGACCAGATCCTATGCAGAACTCTATTCGTTTTTTCAAATGCAAGAAATTTAAATTTATCTTGATCGTAAATCGAATAGTATCGGTGTTTTGAAACCAAAACATATATACATCACACTCATATGTCTCACAGTTGCAGAGAGCATTGATAATATATTTGGGTGCATATGACATTGTAATATTTGGGTGCAGATGAATAGTAAAAATTTTTTGGTGCATATGAATTTGTGTTGGTTTGAGGATAACATAGGAAGACACTTAAATAGAAGGTGACATGACATGCATGCAAGACCTAGCGCCGTTCTATTTGGCGCCTGCATGCATCATTTGTACATGGGTGACAGTCCATATGACGCCTTGTATGTGCAGACCTCGAGATTCGGCATTGCATGCAAATAACCATGCAGCCTATTGTAACACCTCAAAATTTGCCCTCCTCTCTTGGGACTAGCTTAACATATTGCATATCATTTTTTAGGTCATTAGTCATTGCATCTTGGCATATCATGTGGCTACATTGAGCAAGTCATCCTCCTAAGTCTTGGTCAGAAGATAAAGGGGTTAAGATGCAAGCTAGGGTTTCATTGGACTGGATCATTAATCATCTGAGGATGTGTGATTCAAATTAGGGTTTTGATTCTCAAGGAGATTGAGCTTTATTTTGGTTGAAATGATACATCATCATCATGGTTTTATCATCCAAGAGATTGATCAGATACCTTGAGATTAGGGTTTTGACCACTGGTCAACCCTAATCATCTGCATTGGGCCAATCAGGGCTTGTGAAGGGGATGAGGTTTACAATGGATATGGGGATCATCATGTGATTATATTGAGCTTATGAAAGCTAGGGTTTCATCATTGAGCCATTTCATCAGGAGTTTGAAGCTCAAGTTGATCAATGCACAGCAAATTCATCTATCAGTCAGAAAAGTCAACTGTGGTCAACTGTGCCTGAATTGATGGATTTGGAGGTGGGAGAGGGTTAGAGACACTTCATTCATGTCTAGACAAGTTTCATTTGACATTTCAAACATCAAGAATGAAGAAAATAAAGTCAGATGGAAACTTTCCAAAAATAGAAAGTGACTTATAATTGAAAACTGCCAAAAATGGAAAGTTTTTTTACCTCAAAATTACGTGTCCAAAAATGCTTCAAATGGAAATTTATTCAACATGAAAGTTGTAGACCTTGCTCTCACCTTTCCAAAAAGTCCAAGAACATGAATTTCTCATGTGTGGTTGGCAAGTTATGATCAAATCATTTTCCAAGAATGTTGATTTTCAAAGTGGCATAACTTTTGAATGGAATGGCCAAATTGGGTGATCTTTCTTTGAGCAAACCACATTTGACATGTACTTTCATGATGCATCATCATATTTCATCAAAAATCATCATAGCAAAATGGCCTTTTTCAAGTGATTCATTTTGAAAATTGGTGGGAAAAATAGTGGATTTCCAAAATACATGGCATTTGCATACAAAACCAATTTCAACACATTCCAAATGACAAATATGACTTGTTTGCACTGGTTTTCTACTGTTACATTGGATGCATCTAGAAAAGGGCATTTTGGCCAATTATGCATAAAACTCACTTTGCTAATTTCACTTGAATTTGCTAATTGTGATTAGCACTTGGATTAACATGTGGTATAAAACATTAATCATAACAGAAAATGCATAATCACACTTCACAATCTCAGATCTAACAAACTTTTCATCCAATTCTCTCCAATTTTCTCAAAACTTCTTCACACTTTTTTTCACATTTTCCATTGAATTCATCATCTGTTGTGCTGTTTCTTGCTAGATCCTTTTTCTGCAGGACCTTGTGTACATCTGTTTCAACCAAATCGTGGCCATAGCATTGAGGAATTGGACTGTTGAAAGCTTGATCATCCATGGCAAATTGAAAGTTCTTCGAGCTGGTGCACAATTGAGCTGATCTATTCATTTCATTCAACTTCTACATCACTAAGCTGCATCTGTTTTCAATTTTTGGACCTGGAAGCTCACGATTCAACAGCTGTCGTCATCAAGAGGTTAGAACTCGATTTCCATAATTCTCAAAATCATGATATGGCTTGTGTAGATCTAAGTTTGTAGAGCACGTTGCAACTTATAGTTTTGATTTCCATGCTAAATTGAATGAGATATCTTGATTAGAAGTTTGGATGTGAAACCTATTTTCGCTCGATCCGTGAAGCATGGTTAGAGTTAGGTCAAATGCTTGCCATATTCGTGATGTACATTGAATGATGATTCCATTGATATATCGTTTGCTCATTTTGGTTGAGATTTGTTCATGACGATTTCTGGAAATTATGAACACTATGAATGCTTCAAGAACTCGTGTCCAGCATGCGTTTGATCGTGCTTTGCCTGGTTTCATGTTCAAATTCTGTTTCCCGCGGATCCTGACCAATTGGAGCGTGCCATGGCGTTTTAATGAAACGCCGCGTTTCATCGTGGCAACGCCTATTTACAAAATTGCCATTGTGACATTAAATCACATTATTTCATTTTCTTTTTTCCATTTCATTTCATTTTGATCATCCATGTTTAAAAATTCATAAGTTCTTCATTTTTTATCCAAATTTGATGAGGTTTTTTTCACCATTCTCCTTGTGATGTGTAGTTTTTTATGGTGAATTTTAATATTTTTGTGCACGTGTGAATTTAAAAAATGCCTAGGGTTTGATTGAATGTATGCTTTGTGTGTATGTCTCACCATTTTGATCATAAAATCTTGATGCTTCCATAGAAATTCATGAAATTTTACATGCATATTCTTGATTCTTTTCTGGTGATTTTGATATGTGGTTTGCAATTTTTGAGTTCCTGGTTGATGAGATATGATTTTTTGAATAGAGGTGTGACAATTTGTGTCACACCATACTTAGTGCAATTTCATGATTTTATTTGCCATGCTTGTGGATATTGGATTGAGCTGAATTTTTGCATGATTGATCATATGGATGTTGAGAATACATGTGAATTTTTCTGGATTTATTGATTGCATTTCCTAATTGATTGGAATTTTCTCCCCTGTTTGGTCATTTGTTGATTTTTTGTGACACATGTTTGTATTTGCTTTGTGAAATTCTGGTCATTAATTGGATGTATGTGAAATTTGGCATGTGTATTGTGGACATCTTATGGAACATTTTGGTTTTAGTATCATTCATTTATCATGTTTGATTGCTGTTTTATGATTGATGGAAGTTGATGCTTGTTTTGATGCCTTGTGTTGGCTTGCTTGAACTTGTCTGGACTTTTTGAATTTCATTGACCTACTCCCTTTGATCCAAATGAGCTGAAATTTGATATGCTTGACATGTTATGTGTTCTGTTTAGACTTGAATGTTTTTGGAATTTATTGGAATGTTTTGATATTGATTTGATTGTGATCATTCCGTTTGGTCCTTTGAGGTTCCAATTTGCATGTTTTGTGCTATTTTGTTCATGGAATAATATTAATGAATGATATGAATGTGGAATCACTTGGGTTGGTTTTTTGATTGTTTGATTGTGATTTTGGATAATTTTCACTTGCTGTTTTGGATTTTTCATCTCCTTTTGACCCTAGGCTTGTCCTAGTGGTCTTGGTTCTCATATTTGAGTTTGGCTTTTCAGGTTAAGAGGCAAATGCTTTAAGGAGATTAATGCAAGTTGATTGAGTTTGGTTGCTTGTTGTGAACTAACTTGTTTGTTTTGTAGGATGCTTAGCTCACTTGAGTTGCTTGTGCTTTGCACAGATGATTGATTGTGTTGTCTGTTGGTTCTTATGCTGTTTGTTTTGACTTTGTGATTGGTATACTGACTGTATTTGATTGATTTCAGGTACATTAGTTGCTAATAGTTCCTTGAGAACTTGCTGTGCTGCTGTTTGGTTGTATAAACCAATTGAGGTAGACTCTCTTGTCTTCATGTAGTCTGGAAGACCTGGCCTGTTACTTGGCCAGGCAACTGTCTGAAGTCCTCCTTAAGAGGCGATGTTTGTGATTGTTTAACTTTGTCCCCAAGCAGGAAAAGACCTTTGTTAAGGCAATTGGCAGACACAAGAGGTGTGTAGTCCACCTCCTGCTATTCTGTTGAGTCGTCCCTCTGCTCACACCACTGTGTTGATGCATTGAGACATTAACCCAAGATCTTGTACATTTGTACAGTCGAGTCAGAGTCATGAGTGTAGAAGGGTTCCCACTTTCTAGACCCACGCTCCTTTGTCTGAAGCTCTCCCTGGCCAGGGATAAGAGCTGTGAAGTCTAATCTTCACTCACCTTTCATCTGGCTTCACCCTGACTCTCAATGTCAGGGTTAAGAGCTAACATCACCTGACACAGTTGTGTTGCTTTTGCAACTTAACCCTTGATTGAGCCCACATCTGTCTGTATATAGTGTGTGCTAACTGTGAATGTTTGATTTGCTTTGTTTATGCTTGCATGCTTTACTTTTTCCTGGTTAGGATTAGCTTGCTGTTGTGCAAGTAGATAGAAACCATAACATAGGGCAATGATGCATGATAACATCTAGGCTCGAGTCCAGCTCCCTAGTAGTGTGTCTCCCTTTGTATCTGGTTAGAATTTCTTTCCCGTTCAGGGGAACTACGTCGCCCTGATCCTCATGCCAGATGAGGTACGTAGGCAGGAGACCGTGCGAGGTCTCTCCGGGCACTTTTTTTCTTTTTGTGTGTGTGTCATACCCCAAAATTTGCCCATTAATATTTCAAGACATTTTTCAAGGCATTCCGAATCATTTTTATGACACTGATCTCAAAGGAACGAAGGCCCAGCTCACGAATGGCCCAATCCAGAAAATGGCCCAAACTGGCCTGTTCGCTACACGCTCGCCTAGCGAACGTTACGTTCGCTACGCGCTCGCCTAGCGAACGTTCGCTACACGCTCGCCTAGCGAAGCAAACGTTCGCTACCAGCTCGCCTAGCGAAGCTGACAGACAACAAAAATTTTCGGGCTTCGTTCTGAGCCCATTAGGTCATGAAAAAGGGCATTATAAATACCAGCACTTCAGTAATGAAAGGAGGAACGAAAAAAGGAAAAGGAGAACCCTAGCAAGCAAACCCTAGCGCTCACGGACGGAAAACCCTGAAGGAAAAGCCGGCGGCCGCAAAGCTACCTCCGTCCAACTCAATCCGGCTCGCCAATTCAGCATTACCACTCCATTGCAAACAGGTTTGCACTACTATTATCACTTTATTTTCTTAATTCGCATGGGATACCGCTTTATGTTCGTAACTTGCATGTGATATTATAATTGAATTCATAAACATATTTGAGGTTTTGCATGTGAATTTAAGTGTGCCTGAATATTGTGAATGCTGAATCATGTAATTATGTGTTGGATGCCATAAGCCATGCTGCAGGTTGAAGTCATACTATTCTGAAATTCAAAACCCGCAGCCGCTCGCTAGCACATCGCTAAGCGAGCATGTAGCGAGTATTCGCTAGGCCTTCGCTAGGCGAGGCAGGCGCGAACCTGACAGTAGCCAGCTTTTCTGTTATGACTTTTCATTCATGTTTTATCATGACCAGGCATTGTTTATTTGATCCTATTACTGTTGTGATTTCTTTTGCGGTGTAATCCTCGATTGCACCCTGATTTGGTATGCTAACCCGTTTGTTGAATTTTGCAAAGGTTCATATGTCCCAGAAAAAAAGACCGCCGTTAGGTCTTCCACTTTATTTGTGGGATACCCTTGTGGAGGCTCACCCTAAATTGCTTAATTAATTTTAATGTGTTAATTTTAATAATTAATTTTAATAATTAATTTTAATGTATTAATTTTAATGTATTATTTTTAATGTATTGATTTTAATGTGGAGACTCATCATAATCACCTAATTAACTTTAAAATGCGGCCTTTAAATATGTGATCTTGGACCTCTCTTTTGCCTTACGATATTACGGTATTATGGTCATGTCCCGTGAATGTGGGGATACACTTAGCAATGGCCCTTCGATTAAATCATCATAAAATAAATCATAGTCCCTCGGATATTGCCTTCGAATATATGATTTTGTCCCTCGATGACCCTTCGGTGTAGCCTACGGTTAAATGATGATCGTCCCTTCGAATGCTAAGGTATCCTTACAACTGTTGCCTTCAATGACCTATCGATGACCCTACGATGACCCTTAAACATCCAAAGGGTAAAATTACTTACTTCTCAATAGTAAGGACAGTTTTACCCTCATAAGGATAGGAAATGCCCATAACGACCTTAGGAAGGTATAACTCTCAATTACTGGATCATAACCTAAAATACTTTTTACACCTCACACATTTCCAAATTATTTTTTTCTTTTTAAACAACTTTCAAAACTAAACGAGATAACCACTTTGTATACATTCATACAAGAATCATTACAAAGTTAAATTCTCTTTTCAAAACCTTTTCTAAACCGCTTTCAAAATCAAACGAGATAAATACTTTGTATACATTCATACGAGAATCATTACAAAGTTAAACTCTTTTTCAAACATTTTTAAGCAATTCACCGACACTTTTTCAGACAAAAATATAAGTGATCCAGCAATTAAGAGCCCATGGATAACCATGGATACAAAGGGTGCTAACACCTTCCCTTTGTATAATGTACCTCCCGAACCCAAAATCTATTGAGGTCTTTCCTGTTCTTTTCCACCTTTCCTTATTGGATAAAAGAAAAGTCGGTGGCGACTCTTGCTATCCGCGACATTGCGATAAAAAGCAAAACACCCCAAGTCAGTTCACCGTATGACAGAACTGGCGACTCTGCTGGGGATACTTAAAGAGAGGTTACCTTAATAACAAGATCACATATTCACATTGTCTGATTTACTTTTAAGGGATTGCTTGGGTATTCTTGAGTGAAAGATCCTATGCCCGGATCTAGTGTACCTTAGGTAAGTAGCAATAGATCATCGCGACTATCCGGCGTATACTGGAATGGTTAAAATGATGGCTACGGTTAATGTGACACTTTGGTTGTCCTGATGTTCCTCATGTTACTTGAGGAAAAATTTGGCTTCCGCGTGGTGTCACCAAAGCATTAACCAGACCTTTAGAACCCTAATTGACTCATCCTGGCCATTAGAAAGTAGTGAGATAACTGACTTCGGTTCCGACTGGGGTTGGTTGATACTCGATACTACACTCTTTGAGATTGGACTTTAGGGAAGCTTCGGTCAACCGCTTGGTGTTGCACTGAAGTGGACTTAAAGGAAGGTCGATGATCTGAGATCCTTCTAGAACCCGGTTACTATTCTAGGACAGGTTGAACCAACCAAACTTCAGTGGGGAGGGTATTCACCTATGGAACTCATGCAAGCCTTAAAACCTAGGAATAATTGTTGTGTGACATGCTTGTGTTTGCATAACATCATGGCATCATACTAACCATTTCAAGGACTTAGGAATTTAGCTTTGCTCTGTTGAACAGGTTATGACTTCCAGGAAGACTATCCGGATCAATCTTGTAGCAATCTCTCCTCAACTCAAGGATTTGGTGTCAGAACTCCCCGATCATGCTCAGTTCAACAAGAAACATGGTCATCTCCTCAATTTGGTTACCACTGGTTTCAAAGAAGATATGATGAGAGTCCTATTCCAGTTCTTCGATCCTAAGCATCATTGCTTCACTTTCCCAGATTATCAGTTGGTACCCACACTAGAAGAATTCTCCAAGCTGCTTGAGATACCTATCCTTGATCAAATACCTTTCAGTGGTCTGGAAAAGATTCCGAAATCTGAAGAAGTTGCCGCAGCTTTACACATGACAAAGTCTGACATTGAGACCAATTGGGTAACGAGGAGTGGAGTTAAGGGTTTACTCGCCAAATTTCTGGTAGGTAAGGCCCGAGAATTCCTGAAAGTTATGAAGGTCCATGCTTTTGAAGATGTTCTAGCATTGCTAATCTATGGTTTGGTGCTATTCCCTAATCCGGACCAATTCATAGATGTGAATGCTATTAAGATATTCCTCACTCGTAACCCTGTGCCTACCTTGCTCGGAGATATTTTGCATTCCCTTCACACCCGTACTATGAAAAGGCAAGGGACTCTCATGTGCTGCGTACCTTTGTTGTCTAGGTGGTTTATTTCGCACCTCCCTCAATCAGTCTTGAAGAATGATCAGAATCTGAAATGGTCTCAAAGGATAATGGCACTCTCCCATTCAGACATCCGATGGTGTTCTAACTTCAGAGAAAATGTTATCATCATCAACCGATGTGGAGAATTCCCTAATGTACCACTCATGGGGATAAGAGGAGGTATTACTTATAATCCCGCCTTAGCCCTACGTCAGTTTGGGCATGCTCGAAGAGATGGTCCACATGAAATGATCATTCAAGGTATAGTGTTTGACTATGACAATGACTCTCAAGGTCTCCGCCAAACGTTTGTACGAGCTTGGGGCATGGTGAAAAGAAGCAATTTAGGAAAGAGAAACTCCATTCCTATGGAGCCTTATCTCCGATGGGTACGAGCCAGAGCTCGTGAGTTTGTCATGCCATATCTTGCAGTCGAACCATTGATTGTTGAATCAAGTGTCGAAGGAGGTACTACCCAGATCATTTCTTATCCAGATATACCTACTGATGTTGAGGAACTAAAGAGATCCTGGACCCAGTTGAGAGAGGAGAGGGATACTTTCGAAACTCAGTTCAATGCAGAAAGGAAGAAAGTATTAGAGCTCACCAGTCAGCTTAATGAGGAACGAAGACTCAATGCATATCTTCGCCCAAAAAGAAGTCGCCCCTGGGAGACTTGAGCTTTCATTGTATTTTACTATTATTCCTTTTGTAATGAACATTGATCAAAAAAGTAGCAATAAACATTTCTCTCTTGTTGGTGATTTATGCAAAGTTAAATTCCAAAAGTCCTTGAAAACATTTCATGCATTGCATCGCATAACATAACATTGCATAACAGGTATTCTAAAGGACCATATTCTCACGGTCTGCCTCTTAAACAGAAAAATGGATCTCGAACAAACTGTCAAAGATCTCCAGACTCAAAATGCTCAGTTCAAGGAGATGATGCTAAGCTTATCCAAGGGGCAGGAGGAACTGAAGGCTCTTTTGGTCGAAAAGAAGAAAGACAAGAAGGCTGTGAGTTTCATTAACCCAGGAAGAAGGCGTAAAGGACAGGCTACGGGAATCAAATTTGGAATCCCGAATGGTCCAGAAGATGAGGCGGAGAATGATTCAGAGGAAGAGGATGCTGATTTCTCCAACCCTGAGGATGATGATGAGAAGTATGAAAATGAACAGTACTCTCCGAGAGATGATAAGTACAAATTGCTGGAAGAGCGCATGCTAGCCATGGAGGGTCAGAAGACGCCCGGTCTGGATTTCGAAAGTTTGGGTCTGGTCTCCGATGTGACCATTCCTCGCAAATTCAAAATCCCCACTTTTACTAAGTACGATGGTGCATCCTGTCCTCAGATGCATTTAAGGGCTTATGTGAGAAAGATTCAGCCGCATACCACTGATAAGAAACTGTGGATCCATTTCTTCCAAGAAAGTCTGTCTGGCACTCAATTGGAATGGTATTATCAGCTCGAGAGCTCTGACATTCGCACCTGGACTGATTTAGCAACAGCTTTCTATAAGCAATACCAGTACAATTCTGAATTAGCGCCTACTCGGCTACAGTTGCAGAATATGGCTATGGGATCTAAAGAAAGTTTCAAAGAATATGCTCAAAAGTGGAGAGATTTGGCTGGCAGAGTCAAACCCCCTATGACTGATCGAGAGTTAGTGGACATGTTCATGGGTACACTGACTGGCCCATTCTACAGCCATCTACTGGGAAGTTCCTCGTCAGGTTTTACTGAACTTATCTTGACAGGTGAACGGGTTGAAAGCGGCATTCGAAGTGGAAAGATACAGGCAGCTACTTCTGCAAGCACCAAAAAGTCCTATCAGGGAAAGAATGAATCAAATGCTGTGTACGGTCAAAAGGGTCGTAACAAGAAAAACCGTGACCACGACATTGGAGCAGTTACGATTGCAGCACCACCATCTCAAAACTTCCAGCCCAAACAAGACAGGCCAAGAAGGCAGTTCACCAGGATCAATATGACCTTGGCACAGGCACTGCAGGGAATGCTAAAGGCAAATTTGATCACCCTCAGAGATCCTCCTACAAATCCCAACACTTCCTCTTCTCGTTATAATCCCAATGCCAGGTGTGCATATCACTCCGATAGCCCCGGGCACGATACAAACGATTGCTGGCCATTGAAGAACAAGATTCAGGATATGATCGAAGCTGGAGAAATTGAGTTTGAGCCTCCGGAGACTCCTAATGTCATCACTGCTCCTATGCCTAACCATGACAAGACTGTTAATGCTGTAGATGACGGTTCTCTCATTTCCAATGTGGCGGACTTAATATCTCCCCTCCCGATCATAAAGAGGAATTTATTGCAAGCTGGTTTATTTCCAGGTTGTGCTGAAGATTGCAATCTCTGCATACTCCGACCCGAGGACTGTTTGAAATTGAAGAATGGTATTCAACGGCTGATGGACGATCGTACAGTTCTCTTCGAAGGGATTCCTAAGGCGGAAAACTCTATTGAAGAAATATCTGTGGTTTCTAGGTCCAAAGTTCCAGTGAAGATTACCGCTACCAGGGCGCCTGTGAGGATTACTGCTGAGCCCAGGGTTGCTCCCCTAATCATCACTGCACCTGGCCCGATCCCGTATTCCTCAAGCAAAGCTATTCCGTGGAATTATGGCGGTGATGTTTACGTCCATGGCGTGAAGCAAGTGGATGATGCTGCTAATACTAGTGGCATTGTGGGGACCAGTAAAATTACTCGAAGCGGAAGGATCTTCTCTCCAGAAATCTCACCTCCTGTCCTTGAAACTCGGGGAAAGGAACCAGTCAACCCTTCCCAGTCAGAGACACCGGTTGAAGTTACTCCCGAAGATGTTGCCAAACAAGAAATGGAAGAAGTGCTGAAAATCATTCGCAAGAGTGATTTTGATGTTGTAGAACAGTTGGGGCATACCCCGTCTAAGATCTCAATGTTATCCTTGCTGTTATCTTCTGAATCTCATGCCAATGCATTGGTAAAATTCTTGAAGACTGCTCACGTGCCTCAGGGAACATCTGTTGATCAGTTCGAAAATTATGTTGCTCACTTGGCTGTTGACAATGGCCTAGGCTTTTCCGACGCTGATCTGACACCAGCAGGAAAGAATCACAATAAAGCCCTGCATATCTCCATTGAGTGTAGGGGAATCACTTTGTCCCATGTGTTGATCGATAATGGCTCTTCCTTGAATGTGCTGCCGACAGCTGTGCTGGATAAGCTGGATTGTAAAAGCATTGAGCTGAAACCTAGTGACAGTGTGGTACGTGCTTACGATGGTGCGAAGAGTGTTGTCCATGGCGAAGTAGTCCTCCCTATCAAGATAGGACCTCAAGTCTTCAATACTACCTTCCATGTAATGAACATTCGTCCTGCCTACTCCTGCTTACTGGGGCGCCCTTGGATTCATGGGGCAGGTGCTGTAGCTTCGTCTCTCCATCAAAAGTTGAGATATCCGATAGAGGGTAAGATTGTCACCGTGTGTGGAGAAGAAGAGTACATTGTCAGTAGTGTGCATACCTTCAGATACGTCGAGATGGATGGTGAATTCATTGAGACTCCTTGTCAGTCATTTGAAGTAGTTCCCCCGACCGTTCCTGTCCTTAAGCCAACTACCTGTGTACCCAAGGTTATTCGTGCTCCTCCTGCTATGATTTCTCTGAAGGACGCTCAAGCCGTGGTTGAGGATGGTGGTCGTACTGGCTGGGGTCAATTGATCGAAGTACCATACAAGTTTGACAAATTTGGCCTGGGGTTCAGCCCTGACAAGAGTCAAATTAATGCTGTAGAAGATGCTGACAGTGATTGTGACCTGGATAGCTGGATCTACCCAACAATTGGCGACGAACTCAATAATTGGAAGGCTGAAGACACTATCCCGATCTCCTTTAGTCAGGAGTAATTGTTATTGTCCATTTAGTATTGCAAATCTTTAATTTTTAAAGCATTGTGTCTACGTCCGGGGCACAATAGCTAATTTGTTAAGGGTTTTGTCATTTCATAAGCATATTCATATTCAATAAATCAATGGACTTTTTTCGCATTCAAATATTGCGCTCTTTATTTTTTCTGTCGTCTTTCAAACAAGCTATGCTTTCTTACACACACTCACATAACAAATTGCAGATCCGTATCCACTCTGGATCCTATTGATAATAATTCCGCTACTGTTCATTATGACTTTGAAAATTCGATCTACCAAGCCGAAGATGGAAGTGAGGAAGATTGTGAAGTCCCTGGAGAGCTTGCCAGACTATTACTGCAAGAGGAAAGGACTATACAGCCACATGAAGAGTCCCTCGAAATTGTAAATCTGGGTACTGAGGTAGACAGAAAAGAAGTCAAAATAGGAGCAGGATTGGAAAGCAGTGTCAAGGAAAGATTGATTCGGATGTTACATGACTATGTAGAGGTGTTCGCTTGGTCTTATGAAGACATGCCCGGGTTGGATACTGATATAGTGGTGCATCGGCTGCCTACGAAGGAAGACTGCCGTCCTGTCAAGCAAAAGGTTCGCCGCATGCGTCCTGAAATGTCCGAGAAAATCAAAGCCGAGGTTATGAAACAGTTCAATGCCGGTTTCCTAGCCGTTACTTCTTATCCTCAATGGGTTGCTAATGTGGTACCAGTGCCAAAGAAGGATGGTAAGGTACGAATGTGCGTAGATTACAGAGATTTGAATAAAGCAAGTCCCAAGGATGACTTTCCACTCCCGCACATTGATGTTCTGGTAGATAACACCGCTCAACACAAAGTATTCTCATTCATGGATGGATTCTCGGGTTATAATCAGATTAAGATGGCACCTGAGGACATGGAGAAAACTACGTTTGTGACGCAATGGGGCACTTTCTGTTACAAAGTAATGCCATTCGGTCTAAAAAACGCCGGGGCAACGTACCAGCGTGCTATGGTGGTTTTGTTCCATGATATGATCCATCATGAAATAGAAGTATATGTGGATGACATGATAGCCAGATCTCACACTGAGGAGGAACATCTCGATCATTTATACAAACTGTTCGAGAGGTTGAAGAAATACAAGTTGAGGTTGAACCCGAACAAATGCACTTTTGGAGTAAGATCCGGTAAGCTCTTGGGCTTTATTGTCAGTGGTAAAGGAATTGAGGTTGACCCGGCTAAAGTGAGAGCTATTCAAGAAATGCCAGTTCCCCGTACGGAGAAAGAAGTCAGAGGTTTCTTGGGACGCTTGAACTACATTGCTCGATTTATCTCCCATTTGACCGCTACCTGCAAACCCATCTTCAAATTACTGAGGAAAAATCAAGAAATGATATGGAATGACGAATGCCAAGAAGCTTTTGATAAAATCAAGAACTACCTCCAGGAACCTCCGACTCTGATGCCACCAGTTGAAGGAAGACCTCTAATCATGTATTTGACCGTGTTAGAAAATTCAATGGGGTGCGTATTGGGGCAACATGACGAGTCTGGTCGAAAAGAGCATGCCATATACTACCTGAGCAAAAAGTTTACCGACTGTGAAACAAGATACTCACTGCTCGAGAGAACTTGCTGTGCTTTGGCCTGGGCTGCTCGCCGACTAAGACAGTATATGTTGAATCATACCACTTTGTTGATTTCTAGGATGGATCCCATCAAATACATGTTCGAGAAGCCTGCCCTCTCCGGAAGAATAGCGAGATGGCAGATGATCTTAACAGAGTACGACATCCAGTATACTACCCAGAAAGCAATCAAAGGAAGCGTGCTAGCTGATCATTTGGCTCATCAAGCGGTGGACGATTATCAATCTATGAATTTTGAGTTTCCAGATGAGGACGTCATGTTTGTTACTGATAATGAAAAACCTGAACCGGATGAAGGACCCGAGCTGGGATCCCGATGGACTATGGTTTTTGATGGATCTTCTAATGCGTTGGGCCATGGTGTTGGGGTTGTACTTATTTCTCCCGGAGGTTACCATACACCTCTCACTGCTAGACTATGTTTTCACTGTACCAATAATATGGCTGAGTATGAAGCATGTATTTTGGGACTCAAAGCTGCTATAGATCGGCGAATCAAGTTTTTGAGCGTGTACGGAGATTCAGCCTTGGTAATCAGTCAGATCAAAGGAGAATGGGATACTAAACATCCAAATCTCATCCCTTATCGAGAGCGGGTGATGACATTAATCCCATACTTTGAAGAGATTACATTTGAACATATTCCACGAGAGGAGAATCAGTTGGCGGACGCATTAGCTACCATGTCATCTATGTTCAGAGTCAGATGGGGCAGCGAAGCTCCCATGATTACCATTGGACGGTTAGATGAACCGGCATACTGTTATGAACTTAGCACTGAGAGGGTACAGGAGAAACCTTGGTTCCACGACGTAAAAAGATACTTAGAAGATCAGGAATACCCTGAAGGGGCATCCGTCAATGACAGAAAATTCCTGAGGAAGTTCTCCGCTAAATTCTTTCTGAGTAATGGAGTATTATACAAACGTAATCATGATTCAACTTTGCTTCGCTGTGTGGATAAAAAGGAAGCAGAAAGGATTATGGAAGACATGCATGACGGTATTTTTGGGACTCATTCTAATGGACATACAATGGCCAAGAAGATTCTGAGATCAGGGTATTATTGGTCTACCATGGAAGCTGATTGCCACCATCACTCCAGAACCTGTCACAAGTGTCAGATCTATGCGGATAAAGTACATGTGCCTCCTGCTCCATTGAATGTGTTAACAGCTCCTTGGCCCTTTGCAATGTGGGGCATCGATATGATCGGAGAGATTAAACCTACGGCTTCTAATGGACATCGCTTCATTCTCGTCGCTATTGATTACTTCACAAAGTGGGTAGAGGCAGCCTCATTTGCTTCTGTCACCAGGAATGTGGTGGCACGGTTCATCAAGAATAGCCTTATTTGTCGATATGGCATCCCTGAAAGAATTATCACTGACAATGGTACTAATTTGAACAACAAGATGATTACTGAACTCTGCACGCAGTTCAAAATTAAACACCATAACTCCTCTCCGTACCGGCCAAAGATGAATGGCGCCGTAGAGGCTGCTAATAAGAACATCAAGAAGATCATACAAAAGATGACAGTAACGTACAAAGACTGGCATGAGATGCTACCGTTTGCTCTCCACGGTTATCGCACTTCAGTACGCACTTCGACAGGGGCAACTCCTTTCTCTTTAGTCTACGGAACGGAAGCTGTTTTGCCAGTGGAAGTTCAGATTCCCTCTCTAAGGATCATGAAAGAGGCGGGTTTAAGCGAAGATGAATGGATTCAGACACGACTCGATCAGATAAATTTGATTGATGAAAAGAGACTTGCGGCTGTTTGTCATGGGCAGATATATCAGAAGCGCATGACCCAGGCATTTAACAAAAGAGTCAAGAGACAGGTGTATCAAATTGGTGACTTGGTGATCAAGCGTATCATTCTACCCCAAGGTGATCCCAGAGGCAAATGGACTCCCACATACGAAGGGCCATTTGTAGTTAAGAAGGTATTCTCTGGTGGAGCCATGATACTTGCTACAATGGATGGCGAAGACTTCCCGCATCCCGTGAACGCGGACATAGTTAAAAAATACTACGCATAGCAGAGACCCGCTAGGTCGATGTACCTAGGCAAAAGTAAGGGCATCCCGGCGAACCAAAAGGGTTCGGGCAAAAATTAGGGATAAACATATAAAAATGTACACCCGGCAAGTCGAAAACCTGAAAAGGCGGCTTGGGCAAAAAAGGGTATCCCGGTGGACTGAAAACCTGAAAAGGCGGTCCAGGCAAAAATTAGGGATTAAAGCGTATGACTATGTCCCGTTCTCTGTCAGCTTCAACCAAGTTCAAGGAACTGAACAAGCCAATCACTTCTATCCGCCAGCAGGAGATGAGATGCTCGAAGACATGATGACAGTAGTGGAATTAAATCAATAGGACTTTCTCTGCATAGCTTTCTCTTTGTGTTCTTGACAATTTCCTCTTACTAGGATTTTTGTCTCCTTGTACACAGATTGCCTGTTCATAGGCCCTCTTTCAAAAATCAATGCAATTTTATTTCACTTTTACTCTTCTGTTTTGTTTGCATAAATGTCCATTGATTTGATTTGAATTAATATATGCATTTGAATATGATCAATGTTTATCAAAATACATGCATGGAATGGCAATAGCAATTACTACCCGAATTCAGGATCAAGGAGAAGGTCTAACCAGGCTTCCAATGAATCCGCTACCAATCTTATTCTCCCCAGCAAGCTTGTTTTTCCTCAGAAGAAATTGGCATTATTCCCCGGGCAAAGCCAGCTATTTCCCAGAAGAAGTCGATATCATCAGACAGATTGATCCTCTCTTCCATCCCCAGCCAGGTTCTGTTGAATATTTCCACCATCAGACCGAAATCAACAACCCTCTGCCAAGAAAGGGTCATCATTACAAGTATCTCCAATCAGTAGATGGGAATTTATTTTCCCCAGTAGAGGCTCCAAGCAGAACTTCTCATACGCATAACTCATTCATTACATCATTTCACAGCATACGCATGCATACAACATTCGCATTTATTTCTTGGCATAACACGAAACATCTCATGCATCATGACATAGCATGAAGCTAACGTTTCTGGGCAGGTTAATCATCCTCCTGATATAGTCAAGGTAAAAGGTTCATTCAGACATACACCTTTATCAATTATGTACAAAAGTTCGGATACGTATTCCAGATACCATTCATGGGAACATTCATTCTGACAACACTCCGATATCCTCCTAACGATGGCATCTTTAAGCTCATCCCAGACATTTATTGCAAGTACAACATATACAGATATCATCAGACACAGCCTAACATACGGTTCATTCTGATTCAGCCCAACATATGATTCCTTCAACTATTTCAAGACGGTCTAATGTGCGACCCAATTAGACCTTCGCCTCCTCAGATGCTACCTAGTGTACGGTACATTTCTGAAATGTAGTCTAGTGTACGACTACCCCCTTTTATCATCAGATTCAGCCTAATGGACGGCTCAGTCTGCTCAGGTACGGTCTAATGTACGACCCAATTTGACCTTCGTCTCCTCAGATGCTACCTAGTGTACGGTACATTTCTGAAATGTAGTCTAGTGTACGACTACCCCCTTTTATCATCAGATTCAGCCTAATGGACGGCTCAGTCTGCTCAGATACGGTCTAATGTACGACCCAATTTGACCTTCGTCTCCTCAGATGCTACCTAGTGTACGGTACATTTCTGAAGTGTAGTCTAGTGTACGACTACCCCCTTTTATCATCAGATTCAGCCTAATGGACGGCTCAGTCTGCTCAGATACGGTCTAATGTACGACCCAATTTGACCTTCGTCTCCTCAGATGCTACCTAGTGTACGGTACATTTCTGAAGTGTAGTCTAGTGTACGACTACCCCCTTTTATCATCAGATTCAGCCTAATGGACGGCTCAGTCTGCTCAGATACGGTCTAATGTACGACCCAATTTGACCTTCGTCTCCTCAGATGCTACCTAGTGTACGGTACATTTCTGAAATGTAGTCTAGTGTACGACTACCCCCTTTTATCATCAGATTCAGCCTAATGGACGGCTCAGTCTGCTCAGATACGGTCTAATGTACGACCCAATTTGACCTTCGTCTCCTCAGATGCTACCTAGTGTACGGTACATTTCTGAAGTGTAGTCTAGTGCACGACTACCCCCTTTTTTATCATCAGATTCAGCCTAATGGACGGCTCATCCTGCAACTCCAATACAGTCTATCATAAGACCCATTTGGATCTTCAACTCAGAGACGATCTAGCGTATGATCCATTCTGATTTTTCATCCTCGGCAAAGTCATCTGCCTAACGAACAGCTCACTCTGATACTCAGATATGGTCCAGTATGATCCATTCTGATCCCTTATCCCCAGCAGCATATAGCATACTCAGACTCCCCAGCGAAGTCAACAGCATGATGGATGACTCATTATATGGTCTAACGTACGACCCGGTATGACCTCCATGTCCTCAGACATTGTCTAACGTACGACACAATCTGGAAATCTCCTCATCAAACTACCTGGATGGCATCTTTAAGCCCATCTCCACCAAGACTAATTGGCAAGTGCAAATTTTTGGGGCATTCTAGTGTTCAATAATCTTTCACCTCCAGACCACGAACGGCACATACCATTCTACTCTCTCGGTTCAAGAATATTGAACAGGGGCAGCTGTCATACCCCAAAATTTGCCCATTAATATTTCAAGACATTTTTCAAGGCATTCCGAATCATTTTTATGACACTGATCTCAAAGGAACGAAGGCCCAGCTCACGAATGGCCCAATCCAGAAAATGGCCCAAACTGGCCTGTTCGCTACACGCTCGCCTAGCGAACGTTACGTTCGCTACGCGCTCGCCTAGCGAACGTTCGCTACACGCTCGCCTAGCGAAGCAAACGTTCGCTACCAGCTCGCCTAGCGAAGCTGACAGACAACAAAAATTTTCGGGCTTCGTTCTGAGCCCATTAGGTCATGAAAAAGGGCATTATAAATACCAGCACTTCAGTAATGAAAGGAGGAACGAAAAAAGGAAAAGGAGAACCCTAGCAAGCAAACCCTAGCGCTCACGGACGGAAAACCCTGAAGGAAAAGCCGACGGCCGCAAAGCTACCTCCGTCCAACTCAATCCGGCTCGCCAATTCAGCATTACCACTCCATTGCAAACAGGTTTGCACTACTATTATCACTTTATTTTCTTAATTCGCATGGGATACCGCTTTATGTTCGTAACTTGCATGTGATATTATAATTGAATTCATAAACATATTTGAGGTTTTGCATGTGAATTTAAGTGTGCCTGAATATTGTGAATGCTGAACCATGTAATTATGTGTTGGATGCCATAAGCCATGCTGCAGGTTGAAGTCATACTATTCTGAAATTCAAAACCCGCAGCCGCTCGCTAGCACATCGCTAAGCGAGCATGTAGCGAGTATTCGCTAGGCCTTCGCTAGGCGAGGCAGGCGCGAACCTGACAGTAGCCAGCTTTTCTGTTATGACTTTTCATTCATGTTTTATCATGACCAGGCATTGTTTATTTGATCCTATTACTGTTGTGATTTCTTTTGCGGTGTAATCCTCGATTGCACCCTGATTTGGTATGCTAACCCGTTTGTTGAATTTTGCAAAGGTTCATATGTCCCAGAAAAAAAGACCGCCGTTAGGTCTTCCACTTTATTTGTGGGATACCCTTGTGGAGGCTCACCCTAAATTGCTTAATTAATTTTAATGTGTTAATTTTAATAATTAATTTTAATAATTAATTTTAATGTATTAATTTTAATGTATTATTTTTAATGTATTGATTTTAATGTGGAGACTCATCATAATCACCTAATTAACTTTAAAATGCGGCCTTTAAATATGTGATCTTGGACCTCTCTTTTGCCTTACGATATTACGGTATTATGGTCATGTCCCGCGAATGTGGGGATACACTTAGCAATGGCCCTTCGATTAAATCATCATAAAATAAATCATAGTCCCTCGTATATTGCCTTCGAATATATGATTTTGTCCCTCGATGACCCTTCGGTGTAGCCTACGGTTAAATGATGATCGTCCCTTCGAATGCTAAGGTATCCTTACAACTGTTGCCTTCAATGACCTATCGATGACCCTACGATGACCCTTAAACATCCAAAGGGTAAAATTACTTACTTCTCAATAGTAAGGACAGTTTTACCCTCATAAGGATAGGAAATGCCCATAACGACCTTAGGAAGGTATAACTCTCAATTACTGGATCATAACCTAAAATACTTTTTACACCTCACACATTTCCAAATTATTTTTTTCTTTTTAAACAACTTTCAAAACTAAACGAGATAACCACTTTGTATACATTCATACAAGAATCATTACAAAGTTAAATTCTCTTTTCAAAACCTTTTCTAAACCGCTTTCAAAATCAAACGAGATAAATACTTTGTATACATTCATACGAGAATCATTACAAAGTTAAACTCTTTTTCAAACATTTTTAAGCAATTCACCGACACTTTTTCAGACAAAAATATAAGTGATCCAGCAATTAAGAGCCCATGGATAACCATGGATACAAAGGGTGCTAACACCTTCCCTTTGTATAATGTACCTCCCGAACCCAAAATCTATTGAGGTCTTTCCTGTTCTTTTCCACCTTTCCTTATTGGATAAAAGAAAAGTCGGTGGCGACTCTTGCTATCCGCGACATTGCGATAAAAAGCAAAACACCCCAAGTCAGTTCACCGTATGACAGTGTGTTTGCTTGTTAACCCTTTTGTGTGTCAGGATATGGATGTAAGCCCAGCGATTGGCTGTCCGTATCCTGAGTGTGTTTGTTTGGTTCGGAAGCCGATGTAAGTCCAGCGATTGGCGTTCGGGTTCCAGGTTTGCCTGTGTTTGTGTGTGTCTTGTTTGGCATGCGTGAGCCGAACTACGGCAGCTCTGATTCTCGTTCCAGACGAGATACGTAGGCGTAGGATGCGATATCCTAGCGAGCCCTCTCCTCCTTTCCCCCACCTGTGTTGTCTTCGGTGTGTGTGTGATGTTTGTTTAGCAACCTTTTCTTTCTTTTAGAGCGTGGATCCCGTCGAGTACGACGGACGTGAGGGGTGCTAATACCTTCCCCTTGCGTAACCGACTCCCGATCTCATCTCTTTGGTCGCGAGACCATGCTTTTTCCAGGTTTACTCTGAGCGTTTCCTTTCCCTCTTTTGGGATAAATAACGCACGGTGGCGGCTCTGTGTTGTTTTTGTTTCAGCCCGCCGGTTGTTTTTCGCGGATGCGACACCTATGTTATGCAAGCTGCCACGACCTAGGAGGCGCCAGTCCATATGGCGCTAGCATTAAAATTTTGCATGTGCACGCCAAACCAATTGGCGCTAACTTGCATGCCCATTTCTCCATGCATGTAAATTTTTGCATGCCTCTCATTATAAATAGTCATACGATAATCACTTATTCACCACCAACAATCACTTCTACATCTGCAACAACCATTGTTTCATCTGCAACACTATGACAAGATGTCTCTACTCACTATGGGTGAATCGCATAAAGGCACAGTTGCAAACATAACAACTTATCTAAGCGTTTACTTCTTGTATTATTTTTCTAACACAAATTTTTATAAAGTAACTTATTTTGTTGTTTATTTTTTAGGATATTTTTAGATTTCGAACTCGTGTCCACGAATTTGTTCACATGAACGCGATGATTCAACCTTATGTCGAACTCGCCGGTTTTTGACATGTAAGCAAAACAATGTCTTGGTCGGTTGACACTAAATTTATTCTTGCATTATGAAATTCTAGTTATCAGACTTTGGATGTCACACTGGTTGTTATGACATCCAATTCTGCACAGACAGGGATTATGCAGAACTTAATAGTAAGTGCAGTAAATAACACAAGTAATTGTTCACCCAGTTCAGTCCAACATGACCTACATCTGGGGGCTACCAAGTCAGGGAGGAAATCCACTATTAGTAGTATCAATTCAAAGCTAAACTCACCCGTTTACAACTTATCACTTAATCCCTACCCAATGCAATTTCAATCTTAACCTAAGATCAGAGTTCCTACTCACTCCCCCTCAATCACCTCAGTGATTACTATCTTTAAACAATATTAAAGACAAGTTGAAGTCACACTTCAAACAACTCTTGATTGTGCTTCACAGCTTTAATCAAGATACACAACACTCACGCTTAAAAGCTTTGAGTGACACAACACTTACAACTCAATGAACACCCTATGCCACAACTATCATCTACTTGATAATGGCTTGGCTTACAAGATACGTCTAATACAAGACTCACAAAAATACAGCAGTGAAGTATGATGGACACACAATATCTTCACGCCTCAAAATCCCTGAAACTGAATGAAGGAACGCCTTCCTTTTATATTGCAGTATCCTGGGCTTTTGCACCTGTATTCTCCTGAATTTAAGGTCACGCGAGTTCCCATAAATTCAACATTTAGGTTACTAACAAATAGGCTATTTGTTAGGTTCATTGAATGTAGCTTGGTTGTTGATTTCCTGGATTTTCTCTCAGTTGTTGAATCCCTGAAGAATAGCCTGAGAAAAAGCTGAAACAGAAAACTGAACAACCTACAATATAGCATATGCTGTTAGGCATGAATGTCACGACATTCAGCTTGACATCAAGGTCCATATGCTGAGTCTGTTTTTCCAGAAAACAGACTGTACAATCTTGCTGACCTGTACATGATCAAAATGACCATACTACAGTAACAGCTTACATTAATAAATGTCAAAGTGTCCAACTTAACATTTACACATTTGGCCTTAAGTTAGTTCTGTTATTCTCTTGAAGAACAAACTAAGTTACATGCTGAAGTATAGCAGAACACCACTCTGTCTAATGTTCAGTAGCTGCTGTCAATGATGAATGTCATAACATCCAGTTTGACATTCAGTCAGTAGGCCTTATGCCAGGTCTGGTCTTTCCTTGATAACCAGACTGGAAATAAATACTAAGTTCTAACAGAACACCTGCTGTTCTATTCCTTAGTATCTGTTGACAGGTATGAATGTCACAGCATCCAGTTTGACATTCAATAAATCCTGTGTTAGCTAGTCCTGCAGTAACTACAATGTAGTCACACATACATGTCATGACATTAGTACCCATCTAGTGTTTTACCATATAATGCAGCCAATTAAACACCTACAAACTCCCCCTTTGGCAAATTTTTGGCTAAAACACTTTGATCCCCATAACAGAGTTCATAGCAGCGGAATCACACACCTAGCAGGAATTAATACTAGCTAATACACTCAGAGTGGCAGCACACTCACACACATACAGAAGTTAAGCAAAACTTCACACACAGCACACACATACAGAAGTTAAATAAAAACTTCACACAGCAGCACACACATACAAAAGTTAAATAAAAACTTCACACACAATAGCTGCAGGGGAGAGAAGTTAAATAAAAACTTCACACACACATAACAGCATACAAACAGAAGCTAAATACACACTTCATCACACATAAGCTGCAGTAGAGGAAAACTTCAATATGTCAGAATGAGAACCTGTTTTAACAAATTTAACAAAGTTTAACAAAGTAAACTTCTGTTGTCTTGGGGTATCACTTGTCACTCCCCCTTTTTGTCAAAAATGTTGCCAAAGCAACACTTTAAGTTACAGATCCACAAATAGTAATGACAGAAAACACAGAAAGACAAGTATTTAATCCTCAGCCTCATCATCAGCCTCCTCTTCAGAGCTGGCCTCCTCCTCCTCCTCAGAGCTTTGCTTATCAGCTCCATCCGTGCCCTCAGCAGAAGTCTCCAATTGCAAGATGAGCTTTTCCAGAGCATGCTTTCTAGCCTCCAGTTCTTTGCAAGTCTCTTTGAGAACTGCAATAACATCAGCTTTGTCTGGTTGGTTGCCAGCTTTGGATGTTTCTCCTGATGTCAAGACAATGTCAGGGACATGCTTGCCCAGGAACAGTTTGTAGCTGAAGGCCAATGGACTCTCTCTTCTTCTCACAAAGTCATTATCTGTCAGGATATGTGGAAATTGATTCAGCACAATTCCATATATGAGAGATGGAAAGGCAATGGGTCCCTTCACACTAAAACTCCCAGCATGTTTCATTGTCTGATCAAAGATGTAATTACCATAGTCCACCTTTGTCTTGGTTCCCACTGCATAGATGAACTTCCCTAACGCCACAGACACAGTTGACTTGTGATTAGTGGGTACCCAGTTGGCTGCTCCAACTTTGTGTAACATTGCATACTTTATACTTAGTTGACTGGCCACCAGCTTCCCTTTGAGAGGCCATTTCTGGACTTGCTTTGCTGTGATGACTTGACAGATAGTGTTGTCAGTCACTTCAAGTTCTGGTTGCACTTCATCTGCTCTTCCCAAATACAGATTTATCACTGAAGGGGAAAAAGTCACGCACTTGCCACGCACATAGACCTTCCTAAATTCTCTGGATTTCCCATCAGCACACTCCTCAGACAGATTAACAATGAACTCCTTCACTAAGGTCTCATAGCATTTAGGGAGTTTAGTCACAGTTCTCATCAGTCCTGCCTCTTTGATGAGATCCACAATTTCCTTACACTCCAATGCATTCTGAGCCAGTTCTCTCTCCAATGCCAGCCTCTTGTGGTATACATACTTCCACCTGTTAACACTGGAGGCAAAGTGGAAGGACACATTGTCAATAGGAACTTCTGGGACGCTGGTTGCCAGCCTGCTGGAAGAAGGCTTCTTCCTGGACATGGATGTTGTGACATCACATGGGACATCAGATTCAGACTCAACCACCACAGCCTTGGTCTTCAACTTCTTGGGCACCTCTTTGCTCCAAGCTTTTGTAGGTCCATAACCTTTCCTCTTGTGTGCACTCTCTGTCTCTGGTTGCTTGTGAGGATTTGTCTCACCAACTTCCTTGGAGGGGGACTTCTGCTCCACAGTCTTTTTCTCCCTTCTAGACCTAACCCTCTTGGCTATCCTAGGGACAACTGAAGCCAGAAGTTCATTGTCAGAGAGCTCTTCCACGTTAACCGTTTCAGCTCTAGGGTTGTCCTCAACACCTTGAGTAACATTGGCCTTCTCACCTCTCACTTTGCCTGAGGGTTTGTCAATCTTTGACCCCTCATGAGCATCTGGTTGCTCAACATTGTCAGTGACATTTTTTCTCAACACTACAACTTTATCTTGACATGCAGCAATATCAAGAATGATTGTGTTCAAGGGAACAGAAACCCCAGGAACATTTCGATTACCAGATAGTATCTGAGTGACGATAGTTGCAATGGAGTTATGCACATACCTTGACCCTTCCCTTGTGTGTTCATCAAGAGCGATTTCTGATGAAAACCCGGAGACCGTTTCCTTAGGTCTTCTTGCATGGGACGAAGTTGCTGCGTCAACTACTGGATCCTCCCGGGTAGGGTGGTAAGACTCAGTGCTGAGAGAATCATACATGGTGGTGTATGAGGAGGTATCGGATTGACGAGCCATGCTGAAAATCTTAGAGGGAAGATGAACCGTTTCTTTGGACGAGGGTTTGCACGAGTGGAGTTTGAAACGACTGAATGTGAAACGCTTTATGCAAGAGTAAGGTCTATTAGATTTTGACCACTCAGAGCCCACTATTTGTTGTTTAATAATTTGACTTATTAAACAGTAGCTAACTAACTTCATTAGTTGCTATAACTTTTCAGACGCATGCATTCCCACTTTGCCCTTACTAGTTTCACACTTAGTAACGTACAATGTCATGACATTCCGGGTGACATTGTACTCTGTCTGCATTAGGTTCCTCCATACTAGAGATGCCCACTTGCTACCACAAGCTAGGTACTGAGTTTCTGCAGACGTCAATAATAAACACCTTTGTCTATCCCTTGCCGTCATATCAGTTGTATGATGACCAATGGGTACCAAGGGCTCATAACTTTTGATCAGACACTTTCCACAGTCTGTCCTTTTATCTAAAGACAGATATGAGACTCTTCTCATAGCTCCGTTGGACATGCTCTTCTTCACTCTTTTTACCTGAAGGGGATCAAGTCTTCCATGTCCCAGCTTCCCTTCCTGATCTCCCTTGGCCAAAGGGCACTTAGGAAAGTTGAGATAGTCTTTAGATTTCCATAGATAGCAATTATCTTTGGATCTTTCTCCTCTCATCACTTCTTGATTGCACCCATTCAACACCACACATCCTCCCTTGGTAAATTCCACCTTGTATCCTTGGTCACACAATTGGCTTATGCTTATGAGGTTCACAGTTAGTCCTTTTACTAACAATACATCACTCAATTTTGGAGTTTCTGGACAGTCCAGATTCCCAACACCCATGACTTCTCTTTTAGTTCCATCACCTAATGTCACAAACTTGGTGTTAGAAGGATGTAGATTCACCACTAGGTTGTTCATCCCAGTCATATGCCTTGAGCAGCCACTATCAAGGTACCAATCTTGTCTGATATGTCCCCTTGAAGAAGTGTGAGCAATGTTAGCGACACACTGTTGGTTCTCAGGCGAGAAGTGAGTCTTAGATGCCAGCTGCTTAGGATTGACCTGAGTTGTCTGCTTAGCCGCCCATGTTTGTTTCTTAATGGGGACATTATGCGTAGACACCTTTTTCTTAGGCCTACCTTGAGAGGTCTGGTTTGGGTAACCATGCAGCCTATAGCAGAATGGTTTTATGTGACCGAATCTACCACAATAATGACATTTCCATCTCTTGAATTTCTTCTTCTGATGATTGTTCATTCTGGTTCCTCGATGTTGTGACTTTGGATGAGACTTTCCTTTGGATTTCTGAACTTTAGCCTTTGGGCGTTTGTGTTCGGCTGATGATCTTTTCCCAAAGCCTAAACCAGATGTGGTTCCAGACTTCTGTCCTATCTTCAGGATCTCTTCCAAGGTGTCAGATCCCTTATTCAACATTTTGATGGATTTGGTCATTTGGTCTAGCTTAGAGATCAGCAAAGAGATCTCACCCTTCAGACCCTCTATGACTTTCAGCTGCTCTAGTTTCTCAGCTTCTAGCTCTTTGATGAGTTTCTTATGCTTTTCTCCTTGGATGCAAACTTCTGCACTTTTAACACATAATTCTTTATATGAGACAGCAAGCTCATCCAAGGTGAGCTCATCTCCACTTGAGTTATCCTCTGAGGCACAAACACTAGTCATAGCAGTGACATGTTTGACCGATTCTCCTTCAGATTCACTCTCAGTGTCTTCTTCTGACCAGGTGACAGATAACCCTTTCCTTTGCCTCATGAGAAGGGTAGGGCAGTCAGCCTTAATATGACCATATCCTTCACATCCATGGCACTGGATTCCCTTGCCTTGGTTGGCCTTTTCTTCATAAGTTGATCTTTTATTTATGTCAGACGGGACGTTCTTGACATTAGGTCTACCCTGTTGATCAAATTTCTTTATGAGCTTGTTGAACTGTCTCCCAAGCATGGCTAAGGCTTCTGATATACTTTCATCACCTCCAGTATATCCTGCTTCTGACTCCTCTTCAGCATTAGATACAAAAGTTATGCTTTTGTTCTTCTTCTCAGCATATTCACCCAAGCCCATTTCAAAGGTTTGGAGGGAACCAATGAGCTCATCCACCTTCATGTTGCAGATGTCCTGCGCCTCCTCTATGGCTGTGACCTTCATAGCAAATCTCTTAGGCAAGGACCTGAGAATCTTTCTTACAAGTTTCTCTTCAGCCATTTTCTCACCTAGTCCACCAGAGGTGTTTGCAATTTCAAGAATATTCATGTGAAAGTCATGAATAGTCTCATCCTCTTTCATCCTCAGATTTTCAAACTTGGTGGTCAGCATTTGAAGTTTGGACATCTTCACCTTGGAAGTACCTTCATGAGTTACCTTGAGGGTATCCCAAACTTCCTTAGCTAGTTCACAGTGGTGTACCAGCCTGAAGATGTTCTTGCTGATTCCATTGAACAATGCATTCAAGGCCTTGGAATTTCCAAGAGCTAATGCCTCTTGCTCCTTGTCCCACTCTTCTTCAGGAATCTGCACACTGACTCCATCTTCACCTGTCCTCATTGGATGTTCCCATCCTTTGTTGACAGCTCTCCAGACTTTGCTGTCTAGAGACCTTAAGAAGGCTATCATACGAGGCTTCCAGTCATCATAATTAGAGCCATCCAACATGGGTGGTCTGTTTGAGTGTCCTAAATCCTTGTCCATGGTACTAGAAAGTAACCTCCCTAGATCTCACCCAGAAATTCACAGGCAGGGTGCCTGCTCTGATGCCAATTGAAATTCTAGTTATCAGACTTTGGATGTCACACTGATTGTTATGACATCCAATTCTGCACAGACAGGGATTATGCAGAACTTAACAGTAAGTGCAGTAAATAACACAAGTAATTGTTCACCCAGTTCAGTCCAACATGACCTACATCTGGGGGCTACCAAGCCAGGGAGGAAATCCACTATTAGTAGTATCAATTCAAAGCTAAACTCACCCGTTTACAACTTATCACTTAATCCCTACCCAATGCAATTTCAATCTTAACCTAAGATCAGAGTTCCTACTCACTCCCCCTCAATCACCTCAGTGATTACTATCTTTAAACAATATTAAAGACAAGTTGAAGTCACACTTCAAACAACTCTTGATTGTGCTTCACAGCTTTAATCAAGATACACAGCACTCACGCTTAAAAGCTTTGAGTGACACAACACTTACAACTCAATGAACACCCTATGCCACAGCTATCATCTACTTGATAATGGCTTGGCTTACAAGATACGTCTAATACAAGACTCACAAAAATACAGCAGTGAAGTATGATGGACACACAATATCTTCACGCCTCAAAATCCCTGAAACTGAATGAAGGAACGCCTTCCTTTTATATTGCAGTATCCTGGGCTTTTGCACCTGTATTCTCCTGAATTTAAGGTCACGCGAGTTCCCATAAATTCAACATTTAGGTTACTAACAAATAGGCTATTTGTTAGGTTGATTGAATGTAGCTTGGTTGTTGATTTCCTGGATTTTCTCTCAGTTGTTGAATCCCTGAAGAATAGCCTGAGAAAAAGCTGAAACAGAAAACTGAACAACCTACAATATAGCATATGCTGTCAGGCATGAATGTCACGACATTCAACTTGACATCAAGGTCCATATGCTGAGTCTGTTTTTCCAGAAAACAGACTGTACAATCTTATTGACCTGTACATGATCAAAATGACCATACTACAGTAACAACTTACATTAATAAATGTCAAAGTGTCCAACTTAACATTTACACATTTGGCCTTAAGTTAGTTCTGTTATTCTCTTGAAGAACAAACTAAGTTACATGCTGAAGTATAGCAGAACACCACTCTGTCTAATGTTCAGTAGCTGCTGTCAATGATGAATGTCATAACATCCAGTTTGACATTCAGTCAGTAGGCCTTATGCCAGGTCTGGTCTTTCCTTGATAACCAGACTGGAAATAAATACTAAGTTCTAACAGAACACCTGCTGTTCTATTCCTTAGTATCTGTTGACAGGTATGAATGTCACAGCATCCAGTTTGACATTCAATAAATCCTGTGTTAGCTAGTCCTGCAGTAACTACAATGTAGTCACACATACATGTCATGACATCAGTCAAGACATTAGTACCCATCTAGTGTTTTACCATATAATGCAGCCAATTAAACACCTACACATTATGTGAAAGATGGCGTTTCGAGACACACATATTCTGGTTTCCAACCGGTGAATGTACCATGACGTTAGAAGATGTCTACATGGTATTGAGACTGTCTATCGAAGGTAAGGCGCTAAATGGTAAAACCAACCATGTGAATTCAATTTGCATGAATCTCTTGGATGCTAACTTGTTAGATGATAACCCGAGAGGTCAATGTATACTCCTTTCACGCCTTAAGGCATATTACAACAGCTTACAGTTAGATGAAAATTCAACCGAAGACGCTCGAATAATAAAAACTATGTGTTATATTATGCTTTTAATTGGTTTATTTTTATTTCCCGAAGGTAGTAGTTCTAGTATGTATGTTATGTCTTTACCTTTACTAAGACATGTAGATAGAATAAAAAGTTACAGTTATGGGTCCGCTTGGTTAACTTATCTTTATAGCTCTTTGTGTAAAAATGCACACAGAGACATATCTACATTTTCTGGATGTGTTGTTTGGCTCCAACATGGGGTTGGTCCAGACTACCGTCCCTCGCGTCCGTCAATAACAACCTGTTCATATTCCCGTACGCACAAAAGTAAGTTCTTAAAAATGGACTATATTTATTTACTTTACTGATTATTATCTCTAAATAATATTTTTACTTTTATGGTGCAGAAGGTCGGCACGTGGTATGAGTTATAACAGATGTCTTAGACATTATATTACACAGTATCGCAATCTCTTAGATCACCTTCGACCGACAGATGTATTGCCATTAATCTAATTAATTTGTAATAATTTGTTAATTTCTTCTAAAAAATTTATAATCTAATATATGTTCACATTTCAGTTCATTTGGCGTCCATATCTAAATTTGAATCATGACCATGAAATCAACGAACAAAACACAACCGTTTGGACTACATGCACACCGATCATAAAATTCACCACTATAGAGATGCACAATAGTGATCGTGTTAAATTGCAGCTCGGTATGCTTCAACACATCCCAGATCCCCTGACAAACCTCGAAGAATGGCATCTACGAAAAGTTAACGACCAATGGAACTTTAACCCATGGCAAAGCTTTGCTAGATCTGAGTGTCGAAAACGGAAGCACCGACAAGACCATATCTTAACTGACGATGTGATGCCAACCGAAGAAAAACCAATTCGTAATTATATGGTTTGGTACAAATCGGTTGGTTTTGAGTTCATTGTCGAGGATATGTACCTATACGACCCACGCCAGGCAACTTACACATAAGAAGGTTCAACATCTAACCCCCAATAACATTGTCAGGCCGGTTACTCACAACCCCCTATCCATCAAAATTTATGATCCACAAACACACAAACCTACAACCCTAACATGCCAAATATCCAACCATAATACCAAGAGCATACCCCGTATCACCACCAAGAAGTAGATCACCATCAAGACACCCAACATTGCTATGCACCCAACATATGACCCTACCATAACCTCCTTATCCAAAACACTCAACAATCATATAACATCAACCGTCTCTCCTCCTACTATAGCCAAGAAGCTCAAACATCACAAAACCAAAACATGCAACAACCATATGGCTACCAAACACCACAACAGTCATTTCAACCTTTCCTCGACGCATCATTCACACCAATGTCTCCCTTCAATCGTCCTGGTCGCCCTCCAATAACTCAAACACAACTCAACTGCTCTGGCATGGGTCATGAACTCAGCTATGGCGGTAGCCCTTCATTGCATACACAAGACTATGCGGATTTGTCTAATATCTCATGCAATCTCATGCAGTTGGTGGTGATGTTCCAGGCCCCTCAAATACTCAAACACCTGGGGTGAATCATCAACGTTGGTTAAGGCCACGAGTTCGAGTAGCTAGAGGATGTGGGACCGAAGGTCAGTTAGGTCGTCCCGGTCAACGACATTAGTCTTTTTGTGTAAACGCGTATTAATAATAATATGAATTGGTTCAATTTCGAATTTTATCTAAAATGTACAATGTTATTCAAAAAAAATTATGAAACACACACATGTGCCGGACCAATTGGCGCCTCCTTTATAAATTAACACACAAGCGCCAATTGGATTGATAACACTAGGTACACTAGCCAATCCAATTGGCGTCACCTCTTCAAAGTATGGTATTTTGGAAAATAATCTAAAAAGTATGTTATTTTGAGATTTTTTTTGAAAAATAGAGTTATTTGGGTAAAAAAAATCATATTGTCTATCTAAGGTTTTTTTTTTGTATGAACCTATTTTTCTATGCATGCAAATTATAATTTATGAATATTATGCTTAGACTAATAAGTAAAATCTCATATCTTATCTAAATTTTAAATAGACCAACCAACTCTTATATATATATATATATATATATATATATATATATATATATATATATATATATATATATATATATATATATATATATATATATATATATATATAAATATAAGGAATCACATTTAAAAGTTATTCAACATGTGATTCTATATATAAAAGTGAATGGATGATGGAGATTTAAAAAATAATAATTTTAAAATAAAATTATTTTATAAGAAAAATTAGCAGTAAAAGGTAAAGAAAATAAACAGAAAGTAAAAAATTAATGAAAGAGAGATAACACTAGAGATTTATAGAGGTTACATCTTAATAAAGTGACTTATTTCTCTCCTTCAATAATTGATCTTGAGAGTATCCAATAATGTTTGAGAGCTTTTAGAAGATTAAGACCACGAACCTCCTTACATAAGGTAAATGAAATTTTAGGTTTAATTCTAACCAAACAACGAACAATGAAATGTGATAGTTAGTTTTCACGTCAAACAATGAACATAGCTTTGAGCAGTTAGTCTTTAGTCAAACAGAGATTTTGTACGAAATTTTCTCGAACAAAGATGGAGTTTTTAATTGGTTATCCTCTGAACTAAACCGAGGTTTTATACCGGACTGACCACGAACTAAACCAAGATTTTTTACTGGGTTGGTCCCAAACCGACTAATCTTGTGTAGAGGTTTAAGCTCAAGAACCGATGTAAATATTTTTCACTAGTTATTCTTCATAAACCCAGAAGGAGAGTTTTTTCTCAAGTGACAGAGCTCACGAACCAAACAAACACTAACATTAATCTCTAATAAAGAGATTTTGTCGAGTTTAGCTCTAAACCTAAACAATTATTTCCTAGGGACGAATAATAAACTCAAGAGAAAAAAGAAATCTCAGTGAATTTATAATAGTGTCCTTCCCATAACAATTTCCTCACTAAATTCAAGACTGTTTCTCAAAGCGATATGGCTAAAAAATTATGTGCGTGTGTGCGTGTGCGTGTGTGTGTGTGTGTGTGTGTGTGTGTGTGTGTGTGTGTGTGTGTGTGTGTGTGTGAGAGAGAGAGAGAGAGAGAGAGAGAGAGAGAGAGAGAGAGAGAGAGAGAGAGAGAGAGAGAGAGAGAGAGAAATAATTGAGAGAGAGAGAGAGAAATAATTGAGAGAGAGAGAGAGAAATGTGACATATCTCATGGTTTTTGAATGTTTTGGAATGAAGGGGAATGCATATATTTATAGGCCAGAGAATGGTCCATTTTAGGAAACAACATAGGAAAATTAATGACATAATCGATTGACTAATTGATTAGGAACATGTAATAATCGATTATTGCTGCCCAAATTAGAATATTTTGATAAAGAGTTGTTACTATTCATTAAGACAATGTTATAATCGATTATAAAATTGTTTCTCCCTTATCTAATCGATTAGGCATTTGTTCTAATCGATTAGATAATTTAAAATTTCCCCTAATCATTCTAACAGTTCCCAATTAATCTAACTAAGCTCCAAAATGTTTTAGGTGATTTTATTTGAAAAATAGAAGCTTCAAAAATAGTTTTATGTGTGTGTGTGTGTGTGTGCGTGTGTGTGTAATTTAGTCGTATTATATACGAAAATGTCATTGTGTTTTTACAAAATACTAATTACTCAAGTAGACACAATCAAACGATTTTTATATTTTCTCTCTTTCACACTCTAAAGCTTAAATCCTTTTGTCGGATATACTAGTCATATGAGCACTTCACTTGAATATTCTTGTGGGTGAGACTTGAGATGTCTTCAATTCAGACACCATCATTATAAGATATTACTAGTGATCATAAAACCATAACCCTTTTAGTTTTATTCTGAGAAATAGCTTGATCAACCACCTTGTGCATCTTTGATTGTTGGCTTTAGTACTTGCTTGTCCTTTTATGAATTGTTAACATTAGGATCACTTTATTAACTGATACAACTTTAAGTGTGTTCATCATCAAAACCATGATGTTATTATGGCCAGGCATATCTTGCTTATATATATGCTTTGATCACTTTCTGATTAAACTTACAAGCACATAGTTCCACATTCTCCTCTTTTTTTTATAACAAAATTTCATCTCTCTGGGAGGTGGTAAAGGAAAACAGATAGATAGAGTTTTGAGTGGTTAAACTCTCTCTCACATGAGTAGAGAGTATACTATACTTCCTTTGAGAGTGTACTTCTCTCCCTTTGTCATAATAAAAAATATAGATAAAGATGCAAGACCAAAAAAATAAATATTGCAACCACATTGTTCATAGAGTTAAGCATTAAAAGGGAAAACATTTTATTTCATTGATTCAAAGATACTGGAATTCAAAGTACATAAAGCAGGAAATTTCAAGAATTAAGATAATGTATAAATGACTAAATTCAAACACACTTAAGACTAAAACACATAGGTGAGACTACTCTTCACTATCCTCATCATCATCAACGAACATCCATGAAGGTAGTTGTCGGCAAAGTGAAAGGCCAAAAAATTGATCTTTTCATTTGTTCTCTTTAGTCTTTTTATTATTTCCTTAAGTATGTCTTCTAAGAGGGCATTTTGTAGATTTCATAGTCGAAATCTTCTAGATTCATAGGTGTTTATTGATTTTGTTAATCCATTCCTCTTTTCTTTTATTTTCTTTAGAGGATTTTTGATTATTTTTTCATTAGTAATCTCGTCGGGGTGCACCATATCTAAGGAAAACAATTAAAATAAAACACTCAATAAATGCTAGTACTTTAAACAGAACTGGAAACATGATAATAGACAGGTATCGGAGATGCATTTTCGAACGAGTTCATACAGACTCCAAAGATGTATCTTCGGATAAAACGCATATTTTTCATACTTAAAACAAGATTAATATGGCCAAGGGAAGGGTTTTATTGCTCCATTTAATGTGATAAAACACAATATTGAAGATATAGAGTGAAAATGTTGATTGACAATGAAAGGGTTTTTGGTAAGAGTTTGGAGTAGAAAACAAGTATGGTTGTGTGATCATGCAAATGAGTGTTTTATCAAATTATTTTAGAGATGCATCTCTAGAAATATCTTAAATGCAAAGTTGATAGAAATTTCAAAATCCCGCCTCAAACGTCCGTAGATGCATCTCCGGTAAATTCATTGGATTGTTCAACTATCAATATATTTGTTGAAAATACTCGAAAATATATCTCCAAAATTTTTGTGTGTTAATTTAAGGTGACACGTTTGATACGTCATAAAAATGGTGCATTATGCCTTCAAAAATACATCTCTAAAATTTGATGGACACTTTTAATTTTTTATAGGGTATTTTTCCTATCCATAAGATTAGATTGTGGATCCATTCATTTTTTAACGTTTTAAGTTTTAAGTTTTATGTTTTAAGTGTTAAGTTTTACTCTTAACTAATTAAAAAACATAAATAATATCCTTACATTTTTTTATACACCTACACCGTATAAATATACTGGTCTTTTTGTAATTCATTAATTTAATAGGGGTAAGTTGGTCATTTGTACTTTAGATTTTAGGGTAACTTAAAAGCACACACATCACTGCAGAGTGTACGCTGAATATTGAAGTTGCTCTCTCAAAAAGACCAGTTGCGCTCTCCATCTCCATCTCGTCACCGTCGTGCGCCGCGTCTCCATCTCATCACTGCCGCACACCGCGTCTCCATCTCGTCACCATGGTGTCTCCGTCTTTGTCACCGCCGCGTCTCCGTCACCGCGTCTCCGTTTTCGTCTCCATCTCCGTTACCGCCACCGCGTCCTTCCGTCTCCATATTCTATGTGTCATCCTATTCGTCTTCATCATCTCTGTCTCAAGGTTAGATGGTTACACTTCAACCATATTAACACTGGAGATTTAGGGTTAACGCCTTTTAGGATGACATTTACAGTGGAACCAGAAGCATGTACAAGATTCCTTTGAAATTTAGGGTTTAGGTTGAGTGATTTATGTGTTTCTTTGGTTTTTAATTCCATGGTTGTAGTACTGATTATATGTTTTTTTGGTTTTGTTTTCTTATTAGGTGATTTATTGCCGAAACTATGACATCATCAAAAAATGGCGACAAAACTGAAGTAAGTAATGGGTATAGGTTTAAACTTTTATTTGTTTACATATTGTAGTTGGTTTGCACTGTTGGTTAATCAAGTTTTTTCATGAACTTAAGGTGCGAATGAGGCATAGCTGTATCCCGGTGAATTTGAGCAGCATCAATGAAAAGTTAACAAAAACTCAACGTGCTCACATCGAATGCACCCCATTCAAATGGGCGATGGATATTTCTAACAACTTCTTAATCTCAGGTGGTTTATTATGGGAGTTGGTAAGTAAAGGGGACGTACGTAGTAGGGGATTTAGGGTTAGGGATAGAATAGTTCCCTTTACTCCAGTTCATGTTTCTTTTGCTCTTGGATTGTCTATTGTTGGTAAGTCTCTAGTAGTAGAAGAAGATCAACAATGTGAAACATTAGATCTATTTAAAGGGGCTGATATAACCATTAATAATATCCACAAACAACTTCGTTACCATAAGAAAAAATTAGTTAATTTTGTTAGACTTTACATATTACTTGCATTTGCGGAGTTTTACTTTCCCAAAACAGGGAATAAGGTATTTACGAGATTTGTTAAGCAATTGGATGATTTGGATTCCCTTGATGCCCATACTTGGGGCATTGTTGTTTATAACTTTGTGGTTTCTAGTTTATGTGAGTCTTCAGTTGTGTTGAAGGAGGGAAAACACAAGGCACAAAGACATTTAAATGGGTGTGCTGTCATATTGCAGGTAAATATATTATACTACTTTATAGTTCCATCTTGTGTTTTGAAACTTTGAAACTTTTCAATTTTGAAATTTACAACTCCTAATATTTGTTACAGATTTGGGAATTCAATCACTTATCTTTGGGAAAAGCACCAGCTGTTTCTAAGTTTAGTTTTCCACGTGTATTGAATTGGCCGGTTATAAGTATGCAGAAGAAAAATATTGAAAAGCATTTGAAAAAAATATGGTAAGATTTTGTGTGTTTGAATTGAGAAAATTATTTTTTCTATTGTTGTGTGTTGATTGACTTTTATTTTGTTAGATAATTGATAGAATGGTTGCAATAGAGGAAGAGCTAAAATATGACATAGTCAATGCTGCTCTGTTTGAACAAGGACAACCGTTTATGGATGTTATTGATTATCATAGATTGGAGGCTGAGAATAAAGATTTTAAAGAGAGGATAACCATTCTAAATTATGAAGTGAGGATGATGAAAGAGGCGAGAGTTAACACTCCATTTGAGGAGGAGGTTATTCAAGATGATTGACAACTTGTGAACTTTATCACTGAAGATGAAGTAGGAACTTTGGCTGGAGATGTTGGACATAACACTCCATTTATTGATGATGCCAATGTTGTGGAAAATCAATCAAAGTCTAAATCCAACATGGCTACAAGAATGAGGAAGAAACCAAGGAAGCGTGGAAAAAGAACCAGACTTAATTTGTAAATCATTATTGTTGTAGTGTAGAATTTGTGTAATATGTATTGCAGAACTTGTACCAATTATGATGTGTTATAGTGCAATGTTGACAATGTGTGGTTGTATTTTGTTTATGTGCACAATGTCCTGATTATGTTATCGTTCATTTTATGGTTAATGTGTTGAGTATGTTATAGTTCATTATGTTGTTAATGTGTTAAGAATGTGTTATAGTGAATATTGTTCCATCAATGTATTAACCAAGTCTGATTTAACAATTTCCCTTGTTTTGAAGTCTGGAACTGCATTAACCAACTTCATGAAAGGTATTAACCAGGTATGGAACTGCAATTTCCCTTGTTTTAAAGTCTTAAACTTTCGTTAACCAACTTCATGAAATGTATTAACCAAGTCTGATTTAACAATTTCCCTTGTTTTGAAGTCTGGAACTGCATTAACCAACTTCATGAAAGGTATTAACCAGGTCTGGGACTGCAATTTCCCTTGTTTTAAAGTCTTAAACTTTCGTTAACCAACTTCATGAAATATATTAACCAAGTCTGAAAATGCAATTTCCATTGTTTTAAAGTCTAGAACTGCATCAACCAAAGTTAAACTTCCATTAACCAACTTCGTGAAATGTATTAACCAAGTCTGGGACTGCAATTTCCATTGTTTTGAAGTCTGGGACTGCAATTTCCATTATTTTGAAGTTTGGCACTGCATTAACTGAAATTAAACTTCCATTAACCAACTTTGTGCAATGTATTAACCAAGTCTGGGACTACAATTTCTCTTATTTTAAAGTCATGGACTACACTAACCGAAGTTAAAATTCCATTAACCAACTTAGTGCAATGTATTAACCAAGTCTGAGAATGCAATTTCTCTTGTTTTAAAGTATGGCACTGCACTAACCGAAGTTAAACTTCCATTAACCAACTTCGTGCAATGTATTAACCAAGTTTGGGACTGCAATTTTTCTTGTTTTAAAGCCTGACATTGCACTAACTGAAGTTAAACTTCCATTAACCAACTTCGTGCAGTGTATTAACCAAGTCTGGGACTGCAATTGCATTAACAAAATATTTTATATATTATATACACCAACAAAGTTCAGTACAATTTGGATTATGACAAAAGTCAATTTACAATACTGCACCATTTACAATTTGGATTAATGCAAAATTCAATTTACAATCTTTCAACATCCCACCCGAATATTCCACCTGAATAACCTGCACCACCAAATGTAACTATTGTTAATGCATGTAATGTTTTGAATAAATTAAAATAAATGTTTGAACATCATACCGTTATGTCAAAAATTTGAAAATAGTATAGATATGTGACAGTCTCCCCAAAATACACATGCCACTAGTCAATAACCAAAAATCCCAAAATCATCATAAATTTGTACAAACTTGAGATGAACCCGTCAAGGTTGTTTCACTTGTTGTCAAAAGATCCATGAATGACATACAATTTCCAACATGTACAATAACATACAGAAATCTAAAATATGACGTACGTAAAATCAAATACATAATAAATTAGTAGTTTAATGAGTACACTTAATTTATCCTCAACATCTACATATGTTTTCCGCAACTCGTACATACGAATCTCTCAAATGGTACATGTGAATTCAAACATTATTTAATACAATATTATAATGTACACAAACCACAATACTCGAATCTAAGTAATGCTCTCCATTAACAACCTCAAGAGATGATTCTACACAAATATTACTTCCAAACTGATTTTCCACCATTCCAATATTGCACTCCTACATATTTAAGAAACAAAAGTTAGATTCTACACACACACACACACACACACACACACACACACACACACACATATATATATATATATATATATATATATATATATATATATATATATATATATATATATATATATATATATATATATATATATATATATATATATATATATATATATATATATATACACACACACACACACACACACACACACACACACACACACATATATATATATATATATATATATATATATATATATATATATATATATATATATATATATATATATATATATATATATATATATATATATATATATATATATATACACACACACACACACATACACACACACACACATATATATATATACACACACACACACACATTTAAGATATCATTTATTAACGAAAGTAGACATATTGTAGTAAGCTCAGTGTGATCACTTTTTTTGTTCGTTTCCTTGACCTCTTGGCGATCGTTTCGGCGACAAATATTTTTCTTTTAGATGGAGGACGACCTTTGCGCTTGACATGTTTTGGACTGCGAATTCTATTACTATTGATTGGATTAAAATCATCATTGAGGTTTTCTTCAATAAGGGCATTATCCTTTGTGGACATATTAGAGCTAAACAAATGTAATGTTTCATGGAGGTCTTCGGTAGTCTCTTCTGACTCAGCAACTACTTCAGCAACCTCATAAAAATGCTTGCATAATTTGTCAAACCTGTCCATTTGTGTCTTTAACTCTGTTATACCATAACTAGTCTTGATATATGAATGCTTCCTTTTAATGTTTTTCTTCCATCTCGTTAAAACATACTTCTCTGAAAGACTTACAATCCTCTCCTGACTACACATGGATAACACATGCCGACACACAATACCTCTAAACTCAAATAATGAGCATTCACATTTGAAATCGTGGTTTTCCTTATTAAGCACAACTTTTAAGATTCGCTCTTTGCGTATGTCTCAAACTAATATCTCCTTCAACACATGATACGTAGCAAAGCAATCTTCCATGCTATTTAATAAGGCAGAAAAATTCATTTTAGATCTGAATTCCACTTGAATTTCCTTGAATTTGGAATTCGTAAACTCACTTTGGAATTGTTTCTCAATGGACGAGTTTGACCCACATGGAATTGTTATATCCATCGAATTAAAATCAACTTCAAATTCCTTTTCTGCACGACTTCTAAGAGTATTATCATATTGTTTCACGAACTGATTTAGACTTGTTGTAGAATTGATATATCCATCAAAGAAAGCATGTATGCTCTCACTATGTTGCGTAGTTGACATACCAACCCAAAAATAGATCCTTAACAAAGTTGGTGCCCACCTATGACGCTCAATATATAACCCACCCAAAAAATCATTTTCTTGGAGATCAAACTTTTCTATGAATGAACACCATTTTTTTTCAAAACTAGTTGTTGTAAATGTATCATAGACGGCTTCTTTCATTGCATACTTGATCCTTTTGTATTCACCATATCCACTTAGCTTTTCTGGAATTTTTTGCATTATATGCCATAAACATCACCTATGACAAGTTGTAGGGAAGACTAACTCAATAGCATTTTTCATAGCCTTACATTGATCGGTCGCAATACCCAAAGGTGCTTTTTCTAGCATACAACGAAGCCATGACTTAAATAAGCACACAAAAGAATCCGTGTCTTCACCTAAAAGTAATCCACAACCAAGTAATGTTGATTGACCATGGTGATTCACACCCACGAATGCAGCAAAAGGCATGTCATACTTGTTAGTCAAGTATGTTGTGTCAAAAGTTACAACATCTCCAAAATATTCCTAAGCGACTCTACTTCTTGCATCAGTCCAAAATACATTCCTCACATGAAAATCATCATCCAAATCTATGTCATAGAAGAAATCTGTATTTTGTTCCCTCATTTATCATTTTGCACGACGCTCTTTGTTAATATAATTCCTCACATCTTTTTCACAAAAGGTAATATTTTCATGTCCTCCTGCATCTTTAACAAGCAATTGAAAAGTCTTGTTGATCCTTACTCCTGCATCATCATTGATTTGAATTGTTCTCCTCAGATGTGTAAGACCCTAATTTTGACCCTAAGATCCCTCATGACGTCATGTCATTGCACAAGTGCATTGCCTCAAGGATCATAACATGTTTGGCTCCTTAACCCTAGGGTTGGGACTTGTTTGAGTGTTTTGAGATCACCAAGCATGATTGTATTGTATTTTATTGCTTTTCTTATTTGATTACTAATCAAAAGCATAAAAATATTTCACTAACTCTTTTTGTTTTAAATCTCAAGTGATCATGTGCTCCACAATGCTCCTAGGAGGCTCCTAAGCCCAATGCAATGGCTAGATGAAGATGAGGAAGAAGCATGGCAATGGTCCACTGATGACACTGAAATTCACCGTATTTTCGACTCCGATTTCGCATGCATTTTAGTAGTTTTATTGTCATTTTGTTATGTTATTACTATGTTTCTCTTTGTTTTCAGGTTTTTACTTTAATCGGAGCCCCGATCGAGAAAAGGAGTGAAAAAGAGCTAAAAACCCTAAAATTCAGCATTTTGTACTTGTGGCTCCCACTGTGGCTGGCGCCATAGACCCTGCCATGACGTGTCCCAGCTCAACTTCCCTCAACTGCCACCTTCCCCACTACTTCCACTAAGGCGCCTCAGATTGGCCTTGTGGCGGGCGCCACAAGAGGAAAAGTTTTCCCTCCCATTTTCAAGTTGAAGGGCATCCTTGTCATTTCCATCATTTTACTCTCCTATAAATAGAGACCCGAAATCACTTGTTCAACCACCCAAACTTATAGCAGAGGAAGATCCAAACTTAGAGCAGAGGCAAACTTAGAGCAAACTTTGTTTCACTTAGGCATATATTAAGTATTTTAAAGTGGTAATCGCTTCGTATTGGGGTGTTACCACAATTGTGTAATCGAGTTTTGTGATCGAGTCTGTAATCGAGTTTGGAGCACTTTGGAAGGAAGTTAATCCTGCCGCCATTTTCATTTCCGCTTTGCATTTTATTCAACCCTCCGATTGGAGCAGGTTTTTATTACTTTGCCTTTATCTATTTATTTTCTCGCACTCGCTTTACTTTATTTATTTCTCGCACTCGCTTTACTTTATTTATTTCTCGCACTCGCTTTACTTTATTTATTTCCCGCACTCGCTTTATTTTATTTATTTCTCGCACTCGCTTTATTTTATTTATTTCCCGCACTCGCACTACTTTATTTACTTTCCGCACTCGCACTACTTTTATTTACTTTCCGCACTCGCACTACTTTTATTTACTTTCCGCACTCGCACTACTTTTATTCAAATTTAAATGCACTTTTATTTTACCATGTCTAACTAAATCTATAAGGTTAGAATGTAAGGATCGTAATTGAACCGATAATCCGTACAATTGTTCGTAGAAACACTTAAGGGCTATTTTAACTTTCAACTTAAGTTTTCCCGCACTTAATTTCCATTGGGTAAGATCGAAAGCCGTCCAACGTCTATTTAAACTTAATTGTTTTTAACTATTTCAAAAAGAGCGAAAGCGCTTTGTTTAGTTCATTAGGAGTTTTTAACTTAAGAAGAAAAGAGATTTTAAAACTATTTTCAGACGCGTTTATAAGTTTAGAGTCTGGTTCGTGAGAACCTCTTTTGGTTAAGAAATCCAGGTTAAAATACTTTTCAACTTAGTCAAGATACTATATTTCTTAAAAATAGGTTTACTACTCTAACGCAATGCGCGCCTTTTTATAAGTGACAATAAAAGGGTTTGATTAGGGAGTACAACTCGGTTCTGAATACGCGAAAGCGACAGTTCCTGTTAAATTAGTTCTTTTCAAAGTAGGAAACACTGCCCATAAGTAGTTCTATTAGCAAGTACTTGGATTATTAATTGATTATGTGAATTACATTCGATCCTGTCTTTATTAATTAAACTTTATTCAACACTTTACTTTTCATTGCACACTCTAAAAACCCTATTTTGATTACCTAAGATAAACATCATAACAATAGATAACGATAGATTGACACTTGGTCTCTGTGGATTCGACAATCTTTTATATTACTCTGACGCGTTCGTATACTTGCGAAAAGCACGCATCAAGTTTTTGGCGCCGTTGTCGGGGACCAATTTCGTCAAATTTCTTTTCCCTGTTGTTATATCGTTTAGACTTAGGCTATTTCCCTCCGGTCAATGCGAAGAACTCGTAGCACTGGAAGTTTAAGCTTAATATACCCTCTGGCGGAACCTGAACGTTACGCTCGCGCACATTTATTCTTTCGTAGAATTAAGAGAGCTATGGCCGAAGATCAAAACCAAAGACCTCTTAAGGACTTCGCCCAACCATCCAACGAAGAACCTAGTTCTAGTATAGTAAACCCGAACATCCCAGCTAATAATTTCGAACTTAAACCATCCCTGTTGCAACTAGTGCAACAGAGACAATTCGCAGGTCTCGCTACTGAGAACTCGAACCAACATTTAAAAATATTTCTTCAATTAGCAGACACTTTTAAAACCAATGGAGCTTCTCCTGAGGCAATACGTTTAAGATTATTCCCTTTTCCCCTCAGAGATAAAGCCCTATCATGGTTAGATTCCCTTCCACCCAATTCTATTACGACTTGGGATAACCTTAGAAGAGTATTCCTTGCTAGATACTTTTCCCCGAGTAAGATCGTCGTTCTTCGAAACCATATAACTAGATTCACCCAAAACTAAGGAGAATCGTTGTTCGAAGCTTGGGAGAGATATAAAGAGTTGTTACGAGCATGCCCACATCATGGTTTAGAAAATTGGTTAATCATTCAAACCTTCTATAATGGACTTCATTGCAACACTAAGATGACCATCGACGCTGCCGCAGGCGGTGCTCTGATGAATAAACCTTACCCTGAAGGCAGTGCCCTCATTGAAGATATGGCTCAAAACCATCAATCATGGGGAGTCGAACGAGCGACAGTTGCGAAGAATGAAGCCCAAGGAGGAGTGCATGAACTAAGCTCTATAGACATGATGCAAGCTAAAATGGACGCATTAGCCCTTAAGGTCGAGCATATGTGCATAAACCCGAATACTGTAGCCGCAGTTTCGTCGGATTGTGAGATATGTGGAACCAAAGGACACCAATCTGCAGAATGCAGTCTATTAAATGAAACCCACTATGAGCAAGTGAACTACACCCAAGGGAATCCATACTCAAATACCTATAACCCTGGATGGAGGAATCACCCGAACTTCTCCTATAAGAATAATAACCCTATCCAAAATAACGCGCCTCCGAGACAAACTGGTTATCAAGCCCCAAGACCAAATCAACCTATGCAACTTGTGCCACCAAAGCCGAGCCTTGAGAAAATTATGGAAAATTTTATCACCGCTCAAACCCAACAAAACAAGGAGTTCATGAACCAGAACATTCATGTTAACGAATTGATTACCCAGTTAGGAACCAAGGTTGATCAAATAGTTACTCATACCAAGATGCTTGAAACCCAGATCTCTCAGGTAGCTTTAAACCAAGCCCCTCCGTCTAAACCTGGAGGACAGTTCCCTGGACAACCTCAACAAAATCCGAGAGGACAAGCCAATGCTATTACCCTACAAAGTGGGAACGCTTATGATGAGCCACCAAACCCAAGATTGAGCGAACCCGAAATTTCTAAGGAATATACCAAACCCCCGGACAAAGTAAAGGAACCAGTGGAATCTGAAAACCAAGAAGGTTAAGAAAAAGGAGAAAAACCTAAAGATAAAACTTATGTACCACCCCCGCCATATAAACCACCTATACCATATCCGCAAAGACTCAAACAAACCCAGATCAATAACCAATATAAAAAATTTATTAAAGTTATAGAAAAACTTCATGTAGAAATCCCTTTCACATAAGCCATCACCCAAATACCTTCTTATGCAAAGTTTCTCAAAGACATCCTTACCAACAAACGTAGACTAGACGATCCGAAACCTTTGGAATGCAATGCTATTTCTGAGAATAAATTAGCAAAAAAGGATAAAGATCCTGGAAATTTCTCCATTCCTTGTCTTTTGGGAAGTCATGTCATCGAAAAGGCTTTTCTAGACTTAGGAGCTAGTGTGAGCTTAATGCCTTTAGCGGTTTGTGAGAGGTTAAACTTAGGAGAATTACAACCCACTAAGATGTCACTTCAGTTAGCCGATAGATCTGTTAAGTATCCGATAGGCATTTTAGAAGATGTCCCTGTTATGATAGGTCATTTATTTATCCCTACTGATTTTGTTGTCATGGACATCAAAGAGGACAATGATATACCAATCCTTCTGGGTAGACCATTCTTATCGACTGCAGGAGCCATAATAGATGTCAAGAGAGGAAAGTTGACCTTTGAGGTAGGTGACGAGAAAATAGAATTTATACTTTCGAAATTTCTAATGGCACCTGTGATGGGAGATGCATGTTATACCTTAGATATCATTGATGAATGTGTTAGAGAATTAGAACAAGAAGAAATTATGAAAACAATTAAGTTACCATCAACTCTCATAATGGAAGATGATGACTTTAAGAAACCCTACATCGATGATAACCTTTACGGATGTTTATCCCTTACCCCAGATCATATGCCATGCCCTAAGAAACCAACCTTAGAACTTAAGGAACTGCCAAAGAATCTGAGATATGAGTTCCTCGATAAAGAGATGAACCGTCCAGTTATAGTCAGTGCTACCTTGAGCCAAGAGGAAACGAACCAACTTTTAGACGTTTTATGAAGATATCCCTCATCCTTAGGATATAATATCTCTGACCTGAAAGATATAAGCCCATCTGTATGCATGCATCGGATTTCGCTCGAAGAAGATTCAAAACCCTCCGGAGAACATCAGAGAAGAATAAACCCTATAATGAGTGATGTTGTTAAAAAAGAAGTTCTTAAGTTACTTGAGGCAAGTATAATCTACCAAATCTCGGATAGTAAGTGGGTGAGCCCTGTGCATGTAGTACCTAAAAAGGGAGGCATCACAGTCGTGCAAAATGATAAATGCGAACATGTAGCAAAATGATTAGAAGGAGGATGGCGGATGTGTATAGATTATAGAAAATTAAATAAAGCAACCAGGAAGGATCATTTCCCTTTACCATTTATAGACCAGATGTTGGAGCGTCTAGCCAGACACTCTTACTTCTGCTATCTAGATGGATACTCAGGATTCTTCCAAATACCTATCCACCCCGAAGATTAAGAAAAAACTACCTTTACATGCCCTTATGGAACTTTTGCCTACAGACGAATGCCATTTGGCCTCTGTAATGCCCCAGCTACTTTCCAACGCTGCATGATGTCAATCTTTGCAGATTACCTAGATGGTATCATGGAAGTGTTTATGGATGATTTCTCGATTTGCAGATTTGATTTCCATAATTGTCTTGCTAACCTTGAGAAAATCCTAGAGAGATACGTGGAGGTGAACCTCGTGCTAAATTGGGAAAAGTGTCATTTCATGGTGACCGAAGGAATTGTTTTAGGATATATAGTTTCCAAAAAAGGTATAGAGGTAGATAGAGATAAAATAGAAGTTATAGAAAACCTAAAACCGCCTAAAACTATCAGAGAAGTCCGAAGCTTTCTTGGACACGCTGGATTCTACCGGCGTTTTATTAAGGACTTCTCCAAAATAACTAAACCTTGAACTGGACTTTTAATGAAAGATGCTGAATTCATTTTCGATGAAAAATGTAATGACGCATTTAATCTTTTAAAGCAAGCATTAGTATCAGCACCCATTATGAAACCGCCTGATTGGTCAGAACCTTTTGAGATAATGTGCGATGTTATTGATTATACGGTTGGAGCCGTTCTAGGACAAAGGAAAGAAAAAAAATTACATGCCATTTACTATGCCAGTAGAACCCTAGACGCTGCCCAACTTAACTACGCAACAACTGAAAAAGAATTACTCGCTATAGTTTTCGCTATAGACAAATTTAGATCTTATCTAGTAGGAGCAAAAATTCTAGTTTACACTGATCATGCTGCCATTCGTTACCTATTAAGTAAAAAAGATGCCAAGCCCAGGTTACTCCGATGGATTCTGTTACTACAAGAGTTTGATTTAGATATAAGAGATAAAAAAAGGCACTGAAAATGTAGTAGCTGATCACCTTTCTAGGCTAGAACATCTAAAACCAGACTTAGTACCCATAAATGATGATTTCGCCTATGATAGACTGATAGCTAGACTAGAAACCATTGAAGATGATAACCTAGGCCCTGATGAGCACCCCCGAAATTCCTTAGCAATAAGTAACGTACCCTGGTATGCAGATTTCGTTAATTACCTAGCTGCTGATATTGTACCCCCTGATCTTGACTACCACCGCAAGAAGAAATTCCTCCACGATGTGAGAAACTTCTATTGGGACGAACCGCTCCTTTTCAAAAGGGGTAAAGATGGCATTTTTCGCCGTTGCGTTCCAGAAGAAGAGGTAAATAGTATTATCAAGCATTGTCATTCTGTACCTTATGGTGGACATGCGAGCACCTCTAAGACATACGCCAAGATTCTTCAAGCTGGCATATTCTGGCCTACCATGTGGCGTGATGTCTATGCTTGCATTGTCAAATGTGATAGATGCCAACGCACTGGAAACATTTCAAGGCGTGATGAAATGCCTCTAAGAAACATTCAGGAAGTAGAACTCTTCAACGTATGGATTTCATGGGACCTTTCCCACCATCCTTAGGAAACAGGTATATCTTAGTAGCTGTAGACTATGTGTCTAAGTGGATTGAAGCTATAGTTGCACCCACAAACGACACTAGGGTAGTGTCGCATTACGCGAAAAACCGGCGGGAAAGAAAGAACAACAGAGCCGCCACCGTGCGTTATTTATCCCAAAAGAGGGAAAGGAAACGCTCGAAGTAAACCTGGAAAAGACATGGTCTCGCGACCAAAGAGAATGGGATCGGGAGTCGGTTATGCGAAGGGAAGGTATTAGCACCCCTACGCATCCGTCGTACTCGACGGGATCCACGCACAATAGGAAGGGAAAATGGTTGCTAAAACACTGCTCAAATAAACATCTACACAGGCTGAAAGAGACACAAGAAAACAGACTGAAACTGACTCGGCAGGATATCGCATCCTGGGCCTACTTAGTCTATCAAGCATAGACATCAGAGTCTAAGTAGTTCGGACTGGGGAAACGACACATGCTCGCTAGGACGTCGCATCCTATGCATACGTATCTCCTTTGGACGAAGGAGAATCAGAGCATCCGTAGCTCGGCTAACACGCACACAAACGAACACAGGCAATGGCAAACGTGGAGCCTGAATGCCAATCACTGGGCTTACATCAGCATCCGAACCAAAAACACACACAAGGAGGCAAACGAGGAGCCTGAATGCCAATCACTGGACTTACATCAGCATCCGAACCAAAACACACACTGGAACCCGAACGCCACTCGATGGACTTACATCAGCTTCCAAGCACACAACAACACAAAACGAAGACACAGGCAAAAGAAAGGTCTCGATTGCAACTAGGGCAAGAGAATGGGAAGGTCTCAATCGCAACGAGGGTGAGAGAAAAGGATTAATGTTAGTTGTTAGTCAAACTCGACAAGACATCGCATCTCGTGCCTACGTATCTCATCTGGACATGAGAATCAGAGTTGCCGTAGTTCGGCTAAACTATTCCTGTTGGTTTGTGTTTTTTAAGTGGACGACGTCACTACGCAATCTACCGGATGCTCGACCTTTGGAGACTTACTCACCTGTAGTAGAAGGAGTTGACGTATCCTTAAGAGGGGATAATGTTTGTTTGTGTTTTAGGAAAGCTCAAGCAAGAAAGGAAGTCCTATACGAAGGAACCGTGCTACCTTAATTGTCATGCAAACGAGACTACGCGGAGTCTAGCAAACCTAGGGGATACAATCACACCACACAAACATATACAACATGAAATAAACACACCAACAAGGGGCTCAAACATCAAGGCTAGGCTTTAGTCGAGGGGTCATATCAACCTCAACAAACAAGCCTCTGTATCGGGGTCAAGTTAGCTCTTAACCTTGCCATTGAGGGGCTAAGGTGAAGCCAGATGAAAGGTGATGAGGGGTGTGCCTCATTGCTTCTATCTCAAGTCAGAGATAGCATCAGACAAGGGAGCGTGGGTCCAGAATGGGGGGACCCTTCTACGCTCAGGACATAGACTCGACTGTACAATATACAAGATCTTGGGCTTGAATCTCAATGCTACAACCATGTAATGGGAGCAAGGAGAAGACTCACAGAATAGTGGGGGATAGATTGCTTATCCCTACCTTCCACCAATTGCCTCAAATGAGGACTTTTCCTGCTTGGGACAAATATAAACATACACAAGCATTGCCTCTTAAGGAGGACTTCAGACAGTTTGCCCGGCCCGGTAACAGCCGGGTCTCCAGACTACATGAAGAAGAAAGTTCTATACCTCAATGCCAATTGCTTATAAGCAAAGCAATGCAAGTTCTTAAGAGAACTGAGCAACTAAGTGTACCTGTACAAAAGTCAAACAGAATCAGCATCCCATTCATAATCAGGCAACAATATAATGACCAATTAACAATCCCAATGATGTGCATAGCACAAGTCCATGTGGACCAACATCCTACAAAACAGCCACATTAGTTTACAAGTATCAAGCAAAACATCCCAAATGTGAAACAATATCCTTAAGCCTTAACTTCTTAACCTGAAAAGCCAAAGACAAGTTCAAATGTAAGTGACAAGACCACTAGGACTAGCCTAGGGTCCAAAAGAAGGAAAAATCCTAAAACAGCAACCAATTCATGATCAAATTCAAACTATTTCAATAACAAAGGGATACCAATTGGTCCCATATCCAAACTATACACCTATTTCAATTTATACAACCTGTAAGGCAGAGTGAGCAATGTTAAACCACATATGAGCAATCAGCAAGATCACATCACAAAAAATACCAAAACAGCATGGAAAATTCCACAAAAATTATATCCTAAACAGAGGACATTCAACAAGCTACATGTCAATTTTTAATCCATTTGGACTAGTGGAACTATGGGAATTAATTCAACATGACAAAGCATGCAAAAACACAATCAAATGAAGCTACAAAATGTACATTAACTTCAATCACATGGTAAACAGTGGCATTAAATGGTAAATGGATGGGACCAAAGCCAATTGAAAGCTACACATGTCAGGAACTACTCTACCAAATTTCATGGTCATAGGGTTAGAGATGAAGATTTGGCAACATATATATAAAGGTGTCGCAAACAAGGCCCTAAATATGTTAGGCAGCACTCAAAAATCCTAATCAATTAGGAAATGGATTATAAAAATCCACAAAAATTCACAGTGAAAGTTAACATGTTAATGGTGCTACATGCAAAAAATTAAGGCCATTGGCCAAAGGGAAGCATGGCAAAATAATTGGAGAATTCTGTATATCACATGGTGTCACATTTTATCATACTCAAGTTCAATAAATCACAACTAAAAGACCAGAGGTCCAAAAAACACAAATCCTATGTCAAAAATTCCAGAAGAGTGTCAGGAATCTACACCTAAAATTTCAACTCATTTGGATTATGTATGGTGATTTTATAATTAAAATGGTACAACATATCAAAATAACACACATGATGGACATCCCTATACCAATTAATTTTTCTACCAAGCAACATTTTATTTTTTGATTCTATAAAAAAGTAGAGAAAAAATGGAGACTAACAAAAAAAGTCTTGATTTATTTGGATTATTATTGGTCAACTTATGATTTTTTGAAGTTTTTAAATATTTATTGAATAATTATTTAGGATTTATTAGGATTTTAGTCAATTAAATGAAGGGAGTGGCAAAGTCGTAATAAGCGTTTCCTGGTGTAAAACGCTGTCGCTTAACTTAAGTGGCGTGGCAGGTTGTGGTTGGTTGTTCCAAGCGGTAAACAACAATTTGAATCGAAACGCAAGGAGCGTGGATCAAACCGCAATTTTTTTCCAGAAATCATGATATTCATCGTCTGTTCTTCGTGTTCTTCGTTCCCAGATTAGGTTTGGAGCAAATGTCAACGAAAATGAGCGATCCATACACCGATAGAACCGGCATGAACTCAGGAACACAAATATGCAAGCGATTTCATCCAACAATTCAAGCGTGAAGCGAATCGAATGAAATAAGAAAATGCATCTAAACTTCAAATGACAATAACTCAGGCAATTCGTAACGAAAATACAATCTACAAATTGATACGTGATCTACAATGAGCCTTCTACAATATCCCTAACACAATCGAGGCAATCGCGAAGTTTGAAATCCGACCTTTCTTGAAGCTAGCAGTAATGGAGTTCGCGAGGTTTGGACTTCAACGATGCGAAACAGATCGAGGATGTTGCTCAGGAATGCTCGTAGTCACGTTCTTGCAGCTCGAAGGTGCTTGGATCGACAAGATTCGTGGACTGTTATTGAAGAAGCAGGTTTCGCAGCAGCTCGATTCGGTCGCGGTTTCGCTTCGATCTTCTTCAACAGAAGTGCAACAGTACCTGCAAGTTGTGATTCAACAGAAAATTCGCACAAAATCCATGGAATCTTGGTGAAGATAATCAAAAAATGTTATGGAAATTAGAGCAAAAATGAGAGAGATGAGAGTTTTTCTTGATAGGATTTTTCTGTTAGATTGTGAAAAAAAATGATTAGTCCATTTTCTGTTAGCAATTAAACTTATATACTCCACCCTTAATCCAATAATTAACCTCAATTAGTGAAAAAATGGTGATTAGCAAAGTAAGCTCATGTGCAATTGGCTCTTTCACATTATGCAGGTTAATTCTTATTTATGCAGTGAATTGGTCATTGAAATGCAGAATTTTGTTTTCAATTATAATGCAGAATTTTTATTCAATTGTGATGCAGAATTTTTATGTGGAATTTTTATAATGCAGAATTTTAATTTAATGCAGAATTTTAATTGTATTTGATGCAGAATTTTTGGTGGTACAGAATTTTGTTCATGGCTGGCTCACGTTTGGAGCTTGGTTAACGGCGTCGGCATTGGCTTGTGCGTACTAGCTGCGTTTTGCTTGTGGCTTACCGGCTTGGCTTGTGCGCTTGCGTTTAGATAGCATGAAGTGCGTTTGGAGCTGCTGTACTTTATTATTATTTTCTTCTTTTTCTTTGCAAGTTAACATTGGATTTGGACTTGTGGTTCTCTTGTGAATTTTGGATGAACAACATTGGAAGTGGATAATTGTTTTATGAATGGACCAAATGACTTGGGTTAAGAAATGTATTAAAATTGGAAAATGGTTTCGAAAAAGGGATCAAGTTGAAATGGGTTGTCTTAATAAAATGGATTATAGTAAAAAAATGGATATGAAATTGGATAATGATTAAATTGGAATAAAAGTGGTTTTGAGGCTTATGAGATTTTCAAGATGAGATATGGATATGAAAAAATGGTTAATGGGATAAACTTGTGGGCTTAACAAAAGGAAATGAATGGGCTCAATGCAATCACGATTATGTTTCCACAACCAAATCAACTTTCCAGTAATCAACTAGGATCATCCAACTCAACTTGAATTTCCAAGATTAATTCGAGAAAAGAACAAAATGATTTCTAACCTCAAATCCTTCAAGATAAGTATTTGTAATGACAAATGAACTTCTTTGGGACATGAAGGAAGCGTCTCAACCCATCTCTCCACTTCCTAGCCCTCAGTTGACTTACAGTTGACTGTTATGGGCCCCAGATGACCTGAAACTGCACTGTGGACTTTGAGCTTTCAACACTTGGCCAAATTGCATCAAAATGAACCTTGGATCAGGTAAGCTCTCTAGAACACCCGCAGAGCCTTTATTTCATAGAAAAAAAAACCCTCGCTCTCTTGCACAGATGGATTCTCCCGTTCAATTTTGAGTGATGAAACGCAATGCACTATGCAATGTGAATGCAATGTTTATGCAATGTTAATGTGATGTTAATGACCCAAAAAAATGAAATGAATGTACAAAATGGTAGGGTGCAAATTTGAGGTGCTACAGCTGCCCCTATTCAATCAACTGGGAACCCGAATGGATGAGAGCAATGGCCGTCAGACTTTCAGGGTAAACAGTGATTGAATACCAAGAACCGTAGAAATTTGCACACTGCTGGGACTTTTTTCTTGTTTTTGTTGTTTTTTTTTTCAGAGGTACAAGCACATCCAATCATCGACACACGATGAATGGGAACAGAAATCATCTCAACTAGATGCCAACGGACAACTAGGAAAAACTCAACGTTTACCAAGACCAACGGAGAGGTAAATCAACTCTACTGGGGATAACCAGGAAAGGATACAACCATACGTCAGCGGACGCAATGAGAAAAACTCAACGTTTACCAAGACCAACGGAGAGGTAACCAGACATCATAGGATGAATGGGAAGAGATATACAACCATACGTCAGCGGACGAAATGGGAAAAAACTCAACGTTTACCAAGACCAACGGAGAGGTAGCCAGACATTAATGAATGAATGGAAAGAGAGATACAACCATACGTCAGCGGACGTAATGGGGAAAAACTCAACGTTTACCAAGACCAACGGAGAGGTAGCCAGACATTAATGAATGAATGGAAAGAGAGATACAACCATACGTCAGCGGACGTAATGGGGAAAAACTCAACGTTTACCAAGACCAACGGAGAGGTAACCAGACATCATAGGATGAATGGGAAGACTCGACCAGACGTCATAGGACGAAAGGGAGAAGCTCGACGTTTATCGACACCAACGAAGAAGGAGAAAACTCAGCCAAGACGTCATAGGACGAAAGGGAGACTCAACGTTTATCGACACCAACGGAGAAGGAGGAAACTCAACCAGACGTCATAGGACGAAAGGGAGACTCAACGTTTATCGACACCAACGGAGAAGGAGGAAACTCAGCCAGACGTCATAGGACGAAAGGGAGACTCAACGTTTATCGACACCAACGGAGAAGGAGAAAACTCAGCCAGACGTCATAGGACGAAAGGGAGACTCAACCAGACGTCATCGGACGAAAGGGAGAAGGAGAAAACTCAGCCAGACGTCATAGGACGAAAGGGAGAAGGAGAAAGCCACTTCACGAGGGAAAGGCACCACAACCGGAAACCGAATAGGACGTCTACTGGGAATTCTGGTTGGGAAATCAACCAGACATTAATGAATGAATGGGAATAGGGTACACAATCAAACGTTCGCGGACGAATGAGAAAAACACAACGTTTATCGAAACCAACGGGGAGGTAAATCCACTTGGGGAAGGGTACAACTATACGCCATAGGACGAATAGGAAAAACTCGACGTTTATCGACACCAACAGAGAGGAGGACTCTTCTAGGGAGAGCGAACACAACCAAATCATCAACGGATAATTGGGAAAAACTCGACGTTTATCGACACCAACGGAGAGGAGGTTCAACTGGGGAAGACCCTGTGGGGAAAGATATCAACTATACGCCAACGGACGCATAGGAAAAACTCGACGTTCATCGACACCAACGGAGAGGAGTACTCTTCTAGGGAGAGCGAACACAACCAAATCATCAACGGATAATCGGGAAAAACTCGACGTTTATCGACACCAACGGAGAAGGAGAAATCTTCACTAGGGAAGGGATAGCGACGTTATGAACATCGAAAGAGGATGTTTACCGACATCAAAAGAAGACCAGACACTACGCATGACTGGGAAATTGTAACACCCCAAATAAAGAAAAAGAATTATTTAATTAAGTTGATAATATATTTATTAATTTAATTAAATAAAATTGAATTATTGGATTATTATTATTATTAATAATAATTATTGGAAAAATATATATGTTGGAATAAGGAAAGGGTTTCATTTTTTGGAAAAGGTTTCACGTGAGAAACAGAGAAGCTGCAGAGAAGAGGAAGAAGGGCAAAGAGCCGAAAAGCACGGTTGAGGAACGGAGAAGCTAAAGCTTAGAGATTTGCCGGATTATATCAGGTAAGGGGGGTTTATCGTCGCTTAACGGGTATTATCGATTAACATGTAATGGGTAGTGATAAGCTGTTAATTTGACCGAATTGAGATTATGGGTGCTGAAATATTATGATGAATAAGTTGAATTTAAGCTGAAATTAGATCGGTAGCTGTGTGAGTTGTGAGATTCTGAACGTATCGCTTTTTACGGATTTGGAATCGGAGGTCCGGAAGTCCTCCAACGGCGGAAAATGCGGAAACTCTGCATTCTGCCTTGTGTTAGCGCAGGAACTGCTGTTTCGCCTGCGTTAACCGGTTAACCCAGGGTGTTAACCGGTTAACACTGTTATAAATTGAGAAAATGTTGAGTTTTGCCTGCGTTAACCGGTTAACCTATAGCGTTAACCGGTTAACACTGTTGCGTTTTGCCAGAAATGGTATTTTTGTCCTGCGTTAACCGGTTAACCTATAGCGTTAACCGGTTAACACTGTTGCAGTGTGGAAAAATAGTTGATTTTTATGTTGTAAATGCAATTGGTAGTTGACCTATTGCAGTTAATTGTGATGAATAAAATTGTTGAGTTTATGTTGTGAAATGCCGATGCAAATATGTTGAAAAGTTGATTATAAGTTGTTTTGTTGAAAATATTAAGTTGTAGGCTGATGAGCCAAAGTTGATTTTAAGTTGCTTTGTTGAAAATTACTGAGTTGTAGGCTGATGAGCCAAAGTTGATTATAAGTTGTTTTGTTGAAAGAAAAGCTGTTATGTTGCTGTTATTCTTATGTTGTTGAGTTCAAGTCGTACATGCCATAGACATTCATATGCATTAAGTCGGGGCTTTTGCTCACACCACGTTGGCCTGGATTGGCAAAAAAATTATGGGGCTTTTGCTCACACCACGTTGGCCTGGATTGGCAAAATTTTAAGTTGAAAGTTGAAGGCTTATGCCTTGATGCCCACTAAACTGGCAATGATTTTAAGTTGGGAGTTTTACTCCAAATGGTACCACATGCATAAAGAGTCGAGTCTCATTGAGTTGCATTTTATGTTGTTATTGAGTTGTATTTACGTTGTATTTGCGTATGATAATTGAGTTGAATGTGCCGTTACCGCATGCATGATATGATTTGGGTGATTAACGTGTAGAATTACTTAACATAACATGATGATTTATAATATTTGTTATATCGATTGAGAAACTCACCCTTACAATATTTTTCAGGTAACGAGCAGTGAGTTGAGTAGGAGCTAGTGCTTGAAGTCTAGTGTGGTTAGAGGGTCATGCTCTGATAGATGTAACATCGGGACGGGATGTTTGAATTGTCGAATAAATGTTAATTTTGATGAATTACAGATGTTGAAATATTTTATCCGCTGCGTATTGTTAAAGAAGTTTTTATGTCGAATAAAATTGAGTATGACTGCTTTTATGTTGAATTATGTGAAGAAGTTGTTATGTGACACCCTTGAGTGACAATATTTACTCTGATATGTATGATTTAATTGTTGTTGTTTTAATTAAATAATTGGGGTATTTAGAAGGGTGTTACATTAGTGGTATCAGAGCAGGTCGGTCCGTCCGGCCAGTTGTCGTGTCGTTTTGTCTAACAATTGTGTATTGTTACCAATCTAACTTTAAGTTGTGTTGCATTGATAAGTTGAAATGGCTGGAAGGAATGACGCTGCAATGGCTGCCGCAATGCAAGCAATGGCACAAGCTGTGCAGAACTTGCCAAATGCTGGTGGAGATGCTGGATCACGTAGCTTGGCGACTTTTCAGAGAGAGAATCCGCCGGTGTTTAAAGGGAAGCATGATCCAGATGCAGCTTTGGGATGGTTGAAAGAGATTGAGAGAATCTTCCGTGTTATGGATTGCACTCCAGCTCAGAAGGTTCGGTATGGTACTCACATGCTAGCAGTCGAAGCTGATGACTGGTGGCTAGAGACTCACGAGAGGTTGACCGTGGCAGGTGAAGACATTACTTGGGATGTATTCCGTAGGGAATTCCTGAGGAAGTATTATCCGGAAGATGTCCGTGGTAAGAAGGAAATTGAATTCCTTGAGCTGAAGCAAGGAAACATGTCTGTCACCGATTATGCTGCGAAATTTGTGGAGCTGTCCAAATTTTATCCTCATTACACTGGTGCGGGTGCTGAATTTTCAAAGTGCATCAAGTTTGAAAACGGATTGCGCTCTGAAATTAAGAAAGCTGTTGGGTATCAGAAGATACGCATTTTTACTGAATTGGTTGATAGCTGCAGGATATTTGAAGAGGACAATAATGCTCATTACAAGATTGTCAGTGATCGCAGAGGCAAGCAACATCAAAACCGTGGCAAGCCGTATGATATTCCAGCTGGGAAAGGGAAACAAAGAGCTGCTCCGACTCAGAGAGCTAGTGGGGGAGGTGCTCCTACTGGTATAGTTTGCTTCAGATGTGGTCAGGCTGGTCATAAGAGTAATGTATGCACTGCTGAAGTAAAGAGGTGTTTTCGCTGTGGTAAGACTGGGCATGCAATAGCTGATTGCAAGCACAAGGAAGTGATTTGTTTTAATTGTGGTGAAGAAGGGCATATTGGAAGTCAGTGTCAGAAGCCGAAGAAAGGGAATCAGTCTGGAGGCAAGGTCTTTGCTTTATCGGGTTCTGAGACTTCTGCTGATGATCGTTTGATCCGAGGTACGTGTTATATTAATGGCTTTCCTCTTGTAGCTATTATTGACACAGGTGCGACTCATTCCTTTATATCTTTGGATTGTGCTGTGAAACTTAAGTTAGAGATATCTGAGCTGTTTGGTGGTATGGTAATTGATACTCCTGCGAAGGGTTCAGTGACTACCACTTCGGTTTGTTTAAATTGTCCTTTGAGTATTTTTGGTAGAGACTTTGGGATGGACCTAGTGTGTCTTCCACTAGTGCAGATTGATGTTATTCTGGGTATGAACTGGTTGGTGTTTAACCGAGTTTCTATCAATTGTTTTGATAAGACTGTGATATTTCTTGAGAGTGAGGAAGGAAAGAGTTTGTTTCTATCAGCGAGACAAGTGGATGAGGAAGTAGCTGATGGGGCAGAGTTGTTTATGCTGTTAGCGACTTTGGAGGCTAAAGATAAACTGATGATTTGCGATCTAGCTGTGGTGTGTGATTTTCCTGATGTGTTTCCGGAAGAAGTGAATGAATTACCGCCAGAGCGTGAAGTGGAGTTCTCTATTGACTTGGTACCTGGTACTAGGCCGATATCGATGGCTCCGTACCGTATGTCTGCTGTTGAGTTAACTGAATTGAAGAGTCAGTTGGAAGATCTGTTGGATAAGAAATTTATTCGTCCGAGTGTGTCACCGTGGGGTGCACCAGTGCTATTGGTTAAGAAGAAAGAAGGTACTATGAGGTTGTGTGTGGACTACAGGCAACTGAATAAAGTGACGATCAAGAATCTGTATCCTTTGCCGAGGATTGATGATTTGATGGATCAATTGGTTGGTGCGAGTGTGTTCAGCAAGATAGATTTGAGATCTGGGTATCACCAGATACGTGTGAAGACTGAGGATATTCAGAAGACTGCTTTCAGGACAAGGTATGGACATTATGAGTATTCTGTAATGCCTTTTGGTGTGACTAATGCACCTGGAGTATTTATGGAGTATATGAATAGGATTTTCCATCCGTACCTAGACAAGTTTGTTGTGGTGTTTATTGATGATATTTTGGTGTATTCGAAATCTGAAGAAGAGCATGCTGAGCATTTGGGAGTGGTTTTGGGAGTTCTACGAGAAAAGAAGTTATTTGCTAAACTGTCTAAGTGTGAATTTTGGTTAGAAGAGGTAAGTTTTCTTGGTCATGTGATTTCAAGAAGTGGTGTTGCTGTGGATCCTTCTAAGATAGAAGCGGTATCTAAGTGGGAAGCTCCGAAGTCTGTTGCTGAGATTCGAAGTTTCCTTGGTTTGGCTGGTTATTATAGGAAGTTCATTGAGGGATTTTCTAAGTTGGCGTTACCATTGACGATGTTGACTAGGAAGGGGCAAGCGTTTGTTTGGGACTCAAAATGTGAAGGAGGTTTCCAAGAGTTAAAGAGAAGGTTAACTACTGCTCCTATTCTGATATTACCGAGTTCGTCGGAATCATTTGAAGTTTACTGTGATGCTTCATTGTTGGGTTTGGGTGGCGTGTTGATGCAGAATAAGCAGGTTATAGCTTATGCTTCAAGACAGCTGAGGGTTCATGAGAGGAACTATCCGACGCACGATTTAGAGTTGGCGGCTGTAGTGTTTGTTCTGAAGTTGTGGAGGCATTATTTGTACGGGTCAAGATTTGAGGTTTTCAGTGACCATAAAAGTTTAAAGTATTTGTTTGATCAGAAAGAGCTGAATATGAGACAGAGGAGATGGTTGGAGTTTCTGAAGGATTATGACTTTGGTTTGAATTACCATCCGGGTAAAGCAAACGTAGTGGCTGATGCATTGAGTCGGAAATCATTACATATGTCTATGTTAATGGTTAAGGAATTGGATTTAATTGAGCAGTTTAGAGACTTGAGTTTGGTGTGTGAGAGTACTCACAACAGTGTTAAATTGGGAATGTTGAAGTTAACAAGTGGTATTCTGGAGGAGATCAGAGAGGGTCAGAAATCTGATATGCTTTTGGTTGATAAGTTGACTCTAGTGAATCAAGGTCAAGGTGGCGAATTCAGAATTGATGAGAATGGTATTTTGAAATTTGGTAGTCGGGTGTGTGTTCCGGATGTTACTGAACTTAAGAAGAGTATTCTTGAAGAAGGACATCGTAGTGGGTTGAGTATTCATCCTGGAGCTACGAAGATGTATCATGATTTAAAGAAGTTATTTTGGTGGCCGGGAATGAAAAGAGATATCGCGAGTTTCGTTTATTCTTGTTTGACTTGTCAGAAGTCAAAGATTGAGCATCAGAAGCCGTCTGGGCTAATGCAACCGTTGGCGATTCCAGAGTGGAAATGGGATAGTATCAGTATGGATTTTGTTTCTGGGTTACCGAGGACAAGTAAGAATTTTGAAGCCATTTGGGTGATTGTTGATAGATTGACGAAATCGGCTCATTTTATTCCGATCAGAATGGATTATCCGTTAGAGAAATTGGCTGAGTTGTATATTGAGAAGATTGTAAGTCTGCATGGTATTCCGTCGAGTATTGTTTCGGACAGAGATCCTAGATTTACATCGAAGTTCTGGGAAGGTTTGCAGAAGGCCTTGGGAACTAAGCTGAGATTGAGTTCTGCATATCATCCGCAGACTGATGGTCAGACTGAGAGGACGATTCAGTCATTGGAGGATCTTTTGAGAGCTTGTGTTTTGGAGAAGGGAGGTACTTGGGATTGTTATTTACCTTTGATTGAGTTTACCTACAACAATAGTTTTCATTCGAGCATTGGTATGGCGCCGTTTGAAGCTTTGTATGGTAGGAGATGTCGGACACCGTTATGTTGGTATGAGTCCGGTGAGAGTGCTGTGGTTGGACCGGAGATTGTTCAACAAACTACAGAAAGGATTAAGATGATTCAGGAGAAGATGAGAATTGCTCAGAGTCGTCAGAAGAGTTATCATGATAAGAGGAGGAAATCACTTGAGTTTCAAGAGGGAGATCACGTGTTTCTTCGTGTTACTCCGATAACTGGTGTTGGTCGAGCCTTGAAGTCGAAGAAGTTGACACCGCGATTTATTGGTCCTTATCAGATTTTGGAGAGGATAGGAGAAGTAGCCTATCGTATCGCTTTACCGCCGTCACTTGCGAATTTGCATGAAGTTTTTCATGTGTCTCAGTTGAGGAGGTACGTTCATGATCCGTCGCATGTTGTCCAAGTAGATGATGTACAGGTGAGAGATAACCTGACTGTTGAAACATCACCTATGAGGATTGAGGATCGAGAGTTGAAGCAGTTGCGGGGTAAAGAGATTGCCTTGGTGAAGGTAGCTTGGGGAGGACCAGCAGGTGGCAATGTGACTTGGGAACTGGAGAGTCAGATGAAGGAGTCTTATCCAGAGTTATTTGTTTGAGGTATGTTTTCGAGGACGAAAACTCTTTTAGTGGGGGAGAGTTGTAACACCCCAAATAAAGAAAAAGAATTATTTAATTAAGTTGATAATATATTTATTAATTTAATTAAATAAAATTGAATTATTGGATTATTATTATTATTAATAATAATTATTGGAAAAATATATATGTTGGAATAAGGAAAGGGTTTCATTTTTGGAAAAGGTTTCACGTGAGAAACAGAGAAGCTGCAGAGAAGAGGAAGAAGGGCAAAGAGCCGAAAAGCACGGTTGAGGAACGGAGAAGCTAAAGCTTAGAGATTTGCCGGATTATATCAGGTAAGGGGGGTTTATCGTCGCTTAACGGGTATTATCGATTAACATGTAATGGGTAGTGATAAGCTGTTAATTTGACCGAATTGAGATTATGGGTGCTGAAATATTATGATGAATAAGTTGAATTTAAGCTGAAATTAGATCGGTAGCTGTGTGAGTTGTGAGATTCTGAACGTATCGCTTTTTACGGATTTGGAATCGGAGGTCCGGAAGTCCTCCAACGGCGGAAAATGCGGAAACTCTGCATTCTGCCTTGTGTTAGCGCAGGAACTGCTGTTTCGCCTGCGTTAACCGGTTAACCCAGGGTGTTAACCGGTTAACACTGTTATAAATTGAGAAAATGTTGAGTTTTGCCTGCGTTAACCGGTTAACCTATAGCGTTAACCGGTTAACACTGTTGCGTTTTGCCAGAAATGGTATTTTTGTCCTGCGTTAACCGGTTAACCTATAGCGTTAACCGGTTAACACTGTTGCAGTGTGGAAAAATAGTTGATTTTTATGTTGTAAATGCAATTGGTAGTTGACCTATTGCAGTTAATTGTGATGAATAAAATTGTTGAGTTTATGTTGTGAAATGCCGATGCAAATATGTTGAAAAGTTGATTATAAGTTGTTTTGTTGAAAATATTAAGTTGTAGGCTGATGAGCCAAAGTTGATTTTAAGTTGCTTTGTTGAAAATTACTGAGTTGTAGGCTGATGAGCCAAAGTTGATTATAAGTTGTTTTGTTGAAAGAAAAGCTGTTATGTTGCTGTTATTCTTATGTTGTTGAGTTCAAGTCGTACATGCCATAGACATTCATATGCATTAAGTCGGGGCTTTTGCTCACACCACGTTGGCCTGGATTGGCAAAAAAATTATGGGGCTTTTGCTCACACCACGTTGGCCTGGATTGGCAAAATTTTAAGTTGAAAGTTGAAGGCTTATGCCTTGATGCCCACTAAACTGGCAATGATTTTAAGTTGGGAGTTTTACTCCAAATGGTACCACATGCATAAAGAGTCGAGTCTCATTGAGTTGCATTTTATGTTGTTATTGAGTTGTATTTACGTTGTATTTGCGTATGATAATTGAGTTGAATGTGCCGTTACCGCATGCATGATATGATTTGGGTGATTAACGTGTAGAATTACTTAACATAACATGATGATTTATAATATTTGTTATATCGATTGAGAAACTCACCCTTACAATATTTTTCAGGTAACGAGCAGTGAGTTGAGTAGGAGCTAGTGCTTGAAGTCTAGTGTGGTTAGAGGGTCATGCTCTGATAGATGTAACATCGGGACGGGATGTTTGAATTGTCGAATAAATGTTAATTTTGATGAATTACAGATGTTGAAATATTTTATCCGCTGCGTATTGTTAAAGAAGTTTTTATGTCGAATAAAATTGAGTATGACTGCTTTTATGTTGAATTATGTGAAGAAGTTGTTATGTGACACCCTTGAGTGACAATATTTACTCTGATATGTATGATTTAATTGTTGTTGTTTTAATTAAATAATTGGGGTATTTAGAAGGGTGTTACAGAAATCACCGAAAGATGGTGTTTACCGACACCAAAGAAACGACACACGCGGGTGCTAACGGGATACTGACATCTACAAGATGACAGGGCAAGGCTGGACACTTGCAGGGGATCTCACCGGGGAACAAGGTCACGACAGCGATCAAACAGGAAGGAACACCAAGGATACCGGGTTGTAGGTACGAAACGGGTGACCGACCAAAGCGTGAATTGGTATGTATTCCAAAACACTCAACATCCTGAAGAGGGCTAGAAAAGCGGTCTTGTTAAAGGATGGACATTCGATTCCACGGGGAATACGAACCTTACTCGACTGGGGAGGACGACTTCGACCCAAGAGCGCATGAGATACATTATCTATAGCCGTCAAAACGTAGATAACACACTCGCATGGAAGATTATCCATAACCGGGTTGCAAGTTGTTAAATGGATAAATCAACCGACATCATCCTGAAGAGAGCAAAGGCAAACTTGTTAAAGGATGGACATTCGATTCCGAACAAAGGAATACGAACCTTACTCTGCTGGAGAAAACAATCAAAAGACTGACCAGAGAGTGCATGAGACATATTATCTATAGCCGTCAGAACGTAGATAATATACTCGCATGGAAGATTATCCATAACCGGGTTGTAGGTTGTTAGATGGATAAACGACCGAAAAGAAAGGCATCAGGGTACCAGACTAGGTATGCAAAAGATGACCAATCAAGAGAGGATAAAGTTGCTAACTCGGAGCAAATACCCAAAGGCAGGGGAGAGACCCACTGGGGACAATACTGCTTGATCAAGGCGAGTATCCAGAAGGGAAAAGAATATCAATACCGCAAACCGGATACTGATAACTGCAAAGAGGGGATTACATCTACCGGTTAGTAGGCAGAAAACCACGTAAAAGTAACCAGTCATCGATAAGATGAGCACACAGGGTTAACTCCACCAAGGGGATGAAAGTGGGATTTTACAACTACCGATTTGTAGGTAGAAAACCACAAAGATAGGACTTACAACTACCGGGTTGTAGGTAGAAGCCAACAAACAGAATGAACCACAAAGGTTACCTCTGCTAGGGGATGAAAGTGGGATTTTACAACTACCGGTTGGGTAGAAAACCACAAAGATAGGACTTACAACTACCGGTTTGTAGGTAGAGGCCCACAAATTCCGCTGAGGATAAGATGAATGAGCGCCGGTTAGTGAGCAACTATTCATTTATGCCCCAGGGAAAAACAGGAGACAGCCACAAGGAAGCCAATTCAGGATCAATCCAAAAAGGCAAACTGAACCAAAACATCCTAATGAGGAAAGAACTCACTAGGGAAAACCCATCCCAAGGGGAGGGAACGGAAACAACCGTCATCCACGAGGACACAACTCGTGGGGAGCGCAGAAGGAAATGACAGACATTTTCTGCTTAAAGGGTCAACTCTACATGGAGAGATCAGACACCCCCACATCTGCTAAGGAAAAAGATCCAAGCTGGCAAGATGCTACCAATTGGGGAGTAACAATGTTGGGGATACCCACTCGACTAAAGAGTCGCTTGTTGGGGAAAACACCGACCTCTCAACCATGCTGGGGGACCCAACTCTGAAGCCGATCCAATAGCGCGATGCTAAACTCTTCCAACAACCCAATCTCGGCTGGTCACCACGGCCTAGGGCTAATGGGTATGTTTGCAATGTTGATGCATGAGTTTTTTTTTTTTTTTTTTACTTTACACAATGCCCCATGATTATGGAAATGCTATGCACTAATGATGCAACATGCTATGCTTGTCTAAATGATGAATGCATAAAAACACGTCCCCTTCAGAGACAACACCAGGGAGCTCCAAGAACTCTGCTGAGGATCTCATTACTAAGTCAATTTCCACCCTGCTGGGGAAAGACAAACCTTGCTGGGGATGACCTCCATCGAACCCGAACTGCCCGGGATTACTCTGCTAGAGGAGGCAACCCATGCTTGTCTCTACTGGGGATAGCCCCACTGAACTCGATCCGCTTGGGGACCTCGCTGAGGGAAAACCATCAACACAAACTCTGCTGGGAAGACAGCTTCAGGATCACAACTCCGCTGGGGATACGGTAACCTTCAGGCTTGCTGAGGAGGCACTGATCTCGAATCTGCTAGGGAGATGACACTCTCAAACCCATTGGGGAAATACAGCCTATCGGACACGGAACCTGTCGAGTTGTCGAACAGCGGCTCCATCGTCCTACCACAGTGTTGGCTTTCCACTTTTGAGAACTTCCAGACTTGCCTGGACTCTTCTGATTCATCCCACGAAGATCGAATTCCTGGGATTCATACAAACTTTCCAGTCCATAGACTTTGAAGAGTCTTCTTGATTAACCCTCCCAGGATCGTCGTCCTTCTTTCGTCGTCCTTTCACTGTTCTTCTATCCCTTGCCCCTGGTTGGACTCTGTGGGGATCTTTTGTCAAAAGGCTCCATATCACTACTTGCCAGCGAACGAAGATATCTAACAGCACCTGCACAAGAGATTGTTAGATAAAAGCGTGCCCCAGGCGTGCCAACACTTCAACATCTTGGTCACTCAAACTTCCGAATAAGATTTCCAGATTTCAATCTTATAAGCATGCATCGGAAGGGACCTCCATGTTTCAAAATGCAAATATTCTTATCAAAGCGAACGGATGTTTTCGTAATCAAAGCAGTAATGAAAACAAAAACAAAATTATTTGACTGAACACGCATTTATTGACTGAAACAAAAAAAGTGGCTCAGAATTGAGCAACACACCGGAAGCAAACCCTGGAAAGAGGTGATTGCGCACAAAAGGAAAAAAAATCTACCCTAATGGCAATGTGAAACCATGATCTCATCGGGTTCCAACTCGGTTATACCCCATATGTCCTCAAGACTTTCCTCACCTTCTGTCTTCTGAACAAGACGCTTCCGATCGATCTCTGTCGGAGACTAGCCAAGTCATATCTCAAGCACAAACGATCATGCCGGACGCAGTTGTTCGTTTCAATCCCTCTTTTGCCTGGACCGCCCTTTTGGGTTTCAGTCCACCGGGATACCCTTTTTTGCCCAAGTCGCCCTTGTGGGGTTTTCGACTTGCCGGGTGTACAGTTTTTTCATTATCCCTAACTTTTGCCCGAACCTTTTCTGTTTTTTTTTCTTGGTTCGCCGGGATGCCCCTTTTTTGCCTGGACTCTTTCTTTTTTGTCTAGCGGGTCAATTTTTCACGAAGTATCTTTTAACTGCGTCCGCATCCGCAGGGGATGGAAAATCCTCATCATCCGTGGTCGTCAGCAACAAGGCTCTGTCAGAGGAGACTTTTTTTTTACCACGAATGGACATTCATAACTGCTTATCCATTTGCCCCACGATCGTCTTGAGGAGGAAGGATCCTTTTCAACACCATATCTCTCATGATACCCACGAGGTCGCACTTCTTAGTTAACAACACGCTTCATTTACTGGGTACAATTGTCCCATGACAAGTAACCGTCAGCCCTTTTCTCATCGGTCAGGCTCAACGTGTCATACTGAGTCCTTATCCACTCATCCTTTTTCAAGTTTACGTCCAACGGGACTCCATGACGAAACATGGGTCTCAAATGATAGTACAACTTTCATCCCAGACCCAAGTGAGAAAGACGTTGCCCCAATAGATGCACTTACCGAAGTACGACACTCAGGATACCAACTTCGTACTCAGCCACCTCGTTGGCGCTTTCAACTGTTATCGGGGAAGCACTAGCTCATTCACTTTAAACTCTCCCCATCAGACATCAGAATCCGTTCGGATTCAGGGTCAGGCCCCTCCTCCGGGATCGGTCACTCTCAATCTTTCGATTTGAGTACCTCGAGATATCCTCATCAGGGACTTCAAACTTCCTTGGTTGAGAATCATCGATGGGTTGTTGGGCGAGATAACCATACAATACCCTCTTCTTGATCGCTTTCTGGGAGGTATACCGAATATCGTATTCAGTCGACACCATTCGGCTTCTCGCAACCCGTCTGGTCCATGCTGACTTCTCAAGCACATACTTGATCAGATCCAATTTTGGACATCCACCAGGTGGTATGAACCAGCATACTGTCTCAGTCGGCGAGCAGCCTATGCCAAAGTACATCAAGTTTTTCCGAGCAGTGAGTGTATTGTTTCACAGTCGATAAACTTTTTGCTTAGGTAAATTGCATGCTCTTTTCGACAAGACTAGTCATGCTGACCCACCACACACCTCCTAGACCCCTTGAGGGCTGTCAAGTACCAAATCAACATTTATTCCTTCCACGGGAGGCATTAGAATCGGAGGTTCCTGCAACTTATTCTTTTTTCATTTTTCCATGCCCCTTGGCAGTCATCATTCCACCTGACCATTGATTTTCTTTCTTTTCGGCTCAGGCGTTTCTTGTATTGTTTTTTTCTTTTTTTTTTTTTTTTTTGTTCACAGGATCGTCCTCGATTCCTCTGATTTGCCCACAACAAGCCTCGGCAGCTCACCGGACAGCACTCCATAAGTGCACTGATTTAGACTCAACCTCAGTCTGAGTAGTTTCGATCTGGTCAAACAATTTGCCCCAGATCCACCGGATGCCCCTCTTCCGCTTGGGACTTTGTCATCATGTCATCAACATGGCATTCGCTTTCACGATGAGTCATATCATGAAACAAAGTCACCGTAGCCCTTTGATTCGTGGCACCGGCCTTCTTTACTAGAGGATAGTCTTCTCTCGATGGTAGCTCGTGCCCCACAACATGGGTATTCCACCCTGGTGTACCTTGATGCAACCAGGTGAAGATATCAACCTGCTCTTTCAACAGGGCTACCATTCTGCTCTTGACTTGCCTCTGAAGCGACCTCAACTTTCATTTCCCTTCTGACCTCGGCGGTACTTGGGATTACCATCTTGACTCGCTCCTCGTGTGGTTGAATCACCTTCTCCTCTTGTCTTAACAACTTGGCTAGTTCCAGCAGATCACAATCTTCTGCGCCTTCTTCTTTGGCATGATAGATCGGATTGTCAAAGTCATACAGAGGTGTAACCGAATTGTTATCGATGAGATCCGGAGAATAATCACCGGTGAGGTGAGACCAATCTCAAAAGGAAAAACAAAAGAAAAACATTGCCATTTTTATTTGTTTTTGAAACTGCAAAAATAAATGAAAAACAGGGAATACCGCTTTTAACTACAAAAACATCCATTTATCATTGATGCAAAATGTTGCAAAATGAAACACATGAGGTGGCCCTTACAATGGACCAATACGTTTCGGGCAAAACGTATGGCTTTCATGCAAACAAGAATTGAAACACAGAAATACTACACTTCTGGATGAGTGACAGTGATGCTGTTGGAAGCCTTCCAGTTGTCTGGTACGCACGACTTTATCCACGCCTCAAGCTCGCGGTTGCTGTCAACGTCTTCATCCACTGAACGGGCATGACCAGGATCCAACATTCCCGCACTGACGAAGATATACGGTGAGCGACGTCCTCCGTTCGGTCTAGACGACTCTTGATCCGGATAACCAATCCCGAACATGTCTGCCTTCACCGCAATGTCGATGATTCTTCCCCAGCCTTGGGCCTCTTGGTTCTTCACCACCTCTAGAGCTTGCTTGTAAGAAGAAATGGACAGCTTCTTCTCTTTCCCAGCCACAAGAGCACTCTCCGCCTTGACGGTTTCGATTACTTGGCTGGGTGTTTCTTTTTCATTGTCCAGTTCTACTTCCTTCATCCTTTGGGTCGTATCTCCTGTCAGCATACATCCCTCTGTGGTGACGGTTGCACAAGTATCATCAACAGCAGGGAAAGCTCCATCCTGCATCAGCGATTTGGGGACCACAGCCATTGGAACTTTTAACTGATCTTCCTCAGTCACCTCCATCCCTTTCTTGGCCTTCTTTACCATCTTGACTTTCACAGGACCCCGCCTGGGCACAGGGTTGACATCCCCCTTCATGATCTGTGCTAAGTTGATGGTCTTAGAGTCCACCATGTCCTGGATAACATGCTTAAAAGCTCTACAGCCCTCAATGCTATGTCCGGGCATCTCAGAATGAAACACACAACTAGCATTCTCATCATAGTTTGGAGGCCTATTCTGCCGCTCTATGGGAATCAATATCCTCGGCCGTACCAAACCCAGATCCATCAACCTCTGGAACAGGAGGGCATAAGTCACAGGTGGCTCCTCAAACTGACGTTCCTCCTTTTTCTTCTTCACCTGGCTCCTAACCCTTGGCGCCTTCTGTTGAGGTGGTGGTTGTTGCTGTTGAGCAGGTGTATTACCAACAGGAGTGGTTACAGAGCCAGCGTAAGGGTGATAACGATCCTGACTACGTTCCCTTTTTACCGTCATACCAACTGGCTTAACCTCCTTCTTGAAAGGACTTCCGTCAGAAAGTTTCTTTACTACAGTGCCAGAGGGTTTGTTTACTTCGGAGGACGGAACCTGGTCCTGAACTTTCTCCACCATCAGCCGCTTCTCGATCCTTTCCAATCTTTCGGCCATGGCCTTCTGCCCCAAGGCAAGCCCTTGCACCATACTGAACAAGTCTCTCACCATCTCTTTCAGCTCAAGGATGTCGGCGTTGGGAAGATCCATCAGCTTGGATTTGTTGACCCCAGCAGGTTATCTGAGCAAACGAGCTATGCGCACCGGTTGAATACTAAACCCTACAAAACAGCAAACAGGTTAGTATGACTCACCCATGCAATGTCTGTCCGTACTAGGAATGTTCTGTCCTTTGATTCCGGTTTCATTGAGACAGATAAAATTTTATCAACAATATTCTGACATCTGGATATCTCTCGACCTGAGTCTCAATAAAAATAATGGACCCTGAGTACGGACTGACATGAGTTGAATGCAAATGAATGCCAAATGAGACCAATGCAAATGAATGTATGCAGGTCACTGTGCCACCAAGTCATCTGTAGACCCATTAAGTCTCTGAACCAGTCACAGTTATCTGAAGGACTAGGTCACTATAAATCCAACTTGGGGGAGTTCCGAAATAAACGGAATCGGAGACTACATCACTATCACAGGAACATCCACTGAACGGATGACAGCCAGATCCTCTGAACCGGTACCCTCAAATTCAACCCGGGGATCCGAAATAAACGGAACCCGATAAACCACGGACAGAACTCCGGCGTCCCAGAAATAAATGTCCATAATTCACAGTCACCATCAGTACCAAGAGTCACCAACAAGTCACCAACCAGTCAGCAACTGTACCTGTAATAATCATTCCCTCCCCACTCACGGGTGTCATCTAGGTCAGGGTAAGGTCAAGAGAAACGCAGCATAAATAACCTTTCGCAGAATATCATCCTGTGCACACCCGATGTATGCACCGATAATATCCCACCAGGGTCTGAACTGCTCGTGATATCAATGTTCCGCTAAGTGGCGCCATACCACCCGCTTCCCATGAATCACTCTATTCCTAAGTTTCCTAGATTGCACTCATAGCCTGGGTATTGGGCCTTTTACCTCAAGTAACACCCACCCCCAATCAGAGAAAACACAGCCAGCACAGCAGATGAAAATGAATGAATGCAAACATTAATGCACACATTGAATGCAAACAGTAAATGAAATGAATGCAATAAATAAAGCAGCATATAACAACCAAAGCCCTAACCTAGAGAGCGCTAGGAGAGACTCGCTTAGGGAAGAAGGACCAGCACAGGTCAACTTCTATATGATCATCCCCAGCAGAGTCGCCAGCTGTCGCATTACGCGAAAAACCGGCGGGAAAACAAGAACAACAGAGCCGCCACCGTGCGTTATTTATCCCAAAAGAGGGAAAGGAAACGCTCGAAGTAAACCTGGAAAAGACATGGTCTCGCGACCAAAGAGAATGGGATCGGGAGTCGGTTATGCGAAGGGAAGGTATTAGCACCCCTACGCATCCGTCGTACTCGACGGGATCCACGCACAATAGGAAGGGAAAATGGTTGCTAAAACACTGCTCAAATAAACATCTACACAGGCTGAAAGAGACACAAGAAAACAGACTGAAACTGACTCGGCAGGATATCGCATCCTGGGCCTACTTAGTCTATCAAGCATAGACATCAGAGTCTAAGTAGTTCGGACTGGGGAAACGACACATGCTCGCTAGGACGTCGCATCCTATGCATACGTATCTCCTTTGGACGAAGGAGAATCAGAGCATCCGTAGCTCGGCTAACACGCACACAAACGAACACAGGCAATGGCAAACGTGGAGCCTGAATGCCAATCACTGGGCTTACATCAGCATCCGAACCAAAAACACACACAAGGAGGCAAACGAGGAGCCTGAATGCCAATCACTGGACTTACATCAGCATCCGAACCAAAACACACACTGGAACCCGAACGCCACTCGATGGACTTACATCAGCTTCCAAGCACACAACAACACAAAACGAAGACACAGGCAAAAGAAAGGTCTCGATTGCAACTAGGGCAAGAGAATGGGAAGGTCTCAATCGCAACGAGGGCGAGAGAAAAGGATTAATGTTAGTTGTTAGTCAAACTCGACAAGACATCGCATCTCGTGCCTACGTATCTCATCTGGACATGAGAATCAGAGTTGCCGTAGTTCGGCTAAACTATTCCTGTTGGTTTGTGTTTTTTAAGTGGACGACGTCACTACGCAATCTACCGGATGCTCGACCTTTGGAGACTTACTCACCTGTAGTAGAAGGAGTTGACGTATCCTTAAGAGGGGATAGTGTTTGTTTGTGTTTTAGGAAAGCTCAAGCAAGAAAGGAAGTCCTATACGAAGGAACCGTGCTACCTTAATTGTCATGCAAACGAGACTACGCGGAGTCTAGCAAACCTAGGGGATACAATCACACCACACAAACATATACAGCATGAAATAAACACACCAACAAGGGGCTCAAACATCAAGGCTAGGCTTTAGTCGAGGGGTCATATCAACCTCAACAAACAAGCCTCTGTATCGGGGTCAAGTTAGCTCTTAACCTTGCCATTGAGGGGCTAAGGTGAAGCCAGATGAAAGGTGATGAGGGGTGTGCCTCATTGCTTCTATCTCAAGTCAGAGATAGCATCAGACAAGGGAGCGTGGGTCCAGAATGGGGGGACCCTTCTACGCTCAGGACATAGACTCGACTGTACAATATACAAGATCTTGGGCTTGGATCTCAATGCTACAACCATGTAATGGGAGCAAGGAGAAGACTCACAGAATAGTGGGGGATAGATTGCTTATCCCTACCTTCCACCAATTGCCTCAAATGAGGACTTTTCCTGCTTGGGACAAATATAAACATACACAAGCATTGCCTCTTAAGGAGGACTTCAGACAGTTTGCCCGGCCCGGTAACAGCCGGGTCTCCAGACTACATGAAGAAGAAAGTTCTATACCTCAATGCCAATTGCTTATAATCAAAGCAATGCAAGTTCTTAAGAGAACTGAGCAACTAAGTGTACCTGTACAAAAGTCAAACAGAATCAGCATCCCATTCATAATCAGGCAACAATATAATGACCAATTAACAATCCCAATGATGTGCATAGCACAAGTCCATGTGGACCAACATCCTACAAAACAGCCACATTAGTTTACAAGTATCAAGCAAAACATCCCAAATGTGAAACAATATCCTTAAGCCTTAACTTCTTAACCTGAAAAGCCAAAGACAAGTTCAAATGTAAGTGACAAGACCACTAGGACTAGCCTAGGGTCCAAAAGAAGGAAAAATCCTAAAACAGCAACCAATTCATGATCAAATTCAAACTATTTCAATAACAAAGGGATACCAATTGGTCCCATATCCAAACTATACACCTATTTCAATTTATACAACCTGTAAGGCAGAGTGAGCAATGTTAAACCACATATGAGCAATCAGCAAGATCACATCACAAAAAATACCAAAACAGCATGGAAAATTCCACAAAAATTATATCCTAAACAGAGGACATTCAACAAGCTACATGTCAATTTTTAATCCATTTGGACTAGTGGAACTATGGGAATTAATTCAACATGACAAAGCATGCAAAAACACAATCAAATGAAGCTACAAAATGTACATTAACTTCAATCACATGGTAAACAGTGGCATTAAATGGTAAATGGATGGGACCAAAGCCAATTGAAAGCTACACATGTCAGGAACTACTCTACCAAATTTCATGGTCATAGGGTTAGAGATGAAGATTTGGCAACATATATATAAAGGTGTCGCAAACAAGGCCCTAAATATGCTAGGCAGCACTCAAAAATCCTAATCAATTAGGAAATGGATTATAAAAATCCACAAAACATCACAGTGAAAGTTAACATGTTAATGGTGCTACATGCAAAAAATTAAGGCCATTGGCCAAAGGGAAGCATGGCAAAATAATTGGAGAATTCTGTATATCACATGGTGTCACATTTTATCATACTCAAGTTCAATAAATCACAACTAAAAGACCAGAGGTCCAAAAAACACAAATCCTATGTCAAAAATTCCAGAAGAGTGTCAGGAATCTACACCTAAAATTTCAACTCATTTGGATTATGTATGGTGATTTTATAATTAAAATGGTACAACATATCAAAATAACACACATGATGGACATCCCTATACCAATTAATTTTTCTACCAAGCAACATTTTATTTTTTGATTCTATAAAAAAGTAGAGAAAAAATGGAGACTAACAAAAAAAGTCTTGATTTATTTGGATTATTATTGGTCAACTTATGATTTTTTGAAGTTTTTAAATATTTATTGAATAATTATTTAGGATTTATTAGGATTTTAGTCAATTAAATGAAGGGAGTGGCAAAGTCGTAATAAGCGTTTCCTGGTGTAAAACGCTGTCGCTTAACTTAAGTGGCGTGGCAGGTTGTGGTTGGTTGTTCCAAGCGGTAAACAACAATTTGAATCGAAACGCAAGGAGCGTGGATCAAACCGCAAATTTTTTCCAGAAATCATGATATTCATCGTCTGTTCTTCGTGTTCTTCGTTCCCAGATTAGGTTTGGAGCAAATGTCAACGAAAATGAGCGATCCATACACCGATAGAACCGGCATGAACTCAGGAACACAAATATGCAAGCGATTTCATCCAACAATTCAAGCGTGAAGCGAATCGAATGAAATAAGAAAACGCATCTAAACTTCAAATGACAATAACTCAGGCAATTCGTAATGAAAATACAATCTACAAATTGATACGTGATCTACAATGAGCCTTCTACAATATCCCTAACACAATCGAGGCAATCACGAAGTTTGAAATCCGACCTTTCTTGAAGCTAGCAGTAATGGAGTTCGCGAGGTTTGGACTTCAACGATGCGAAACAGATCGAGGATGTTGCTCAGGAATGCTCGTAGTCACGTTCTTGCAGCTCGAAGGTGCTTGGATCGACAAGATTCGTGGACTGTTATTGAAGAAGCAGGTTTCGCAGCAGCTCGATTCGGTCGCGGTTTCGCTTCGATCTTCTTCAACAGAAGTGCAACAGTACCTGCAAGTTGTGATTCAACAGAAAATTCGCACAAAATCCATGGAATCTTGGTGAAGATAATCAAAAAATGTTATGGAAATTAGAGCAAAAATGAGAGAGATGAGAGTTTTTCTTGATAGGATTTTTCTGTTAGATTGTGAAAAAAAATGATTAGTCCATTTTCTGTTAGCAATTAAACTTATATACTCCACCCTTAATCCAATAATTAACCTCAATTAGTGAAAAAATGGTGATTAGCAAAGTAAGCTCATGTGCAATTGGCTCTTTCACATTATGCAGGTTAATTCTTATTTATGCAGTGAATTGGTCATTGAAATGCAGAATTTTGTTTTCAATTATAATGCAGAATTTTTATTCAATTGTGATGCAGAATTTTTATGTGGAATTTTTATAATGCAGAATTTTAATTTAATGCAGAATTTTAATTGTATTTGATGCAGAATTTTTGGTGGTACAGAATTTTGTTCATGGCTGGCTCACGTTTGGAGCTTGGTTAACGGCGTCGGCATTGGCTTGTGCGTACTAGCTGCGTTTTGCTTGTGGCTTACCGGCTTGGCTTGTGCGCTTGCGTTTAGATAGCATGAAGTGCGTTTGGAGCTGCTGTACTTTATTATTATTTTCTTCTTTTTCTTTGCAAGTTAACATTGGATTTGGACTTGTGGTTCTCTTGTGAATTTTGGATGAACAACATTGGAAGTGGATAATTGTTTTATGAATGGACCAAATGACTTGGGTTAAGAAATGTATTAAAATTGGAAAATGGTTTCGAAAAAGGGATCAAGTTGAAATGGGTTGTCTTAATAAAATGGATTATAGTAAAAAAATGGATATGAAATTGGATAATGATTAAATTGGAATAAAAGTGGTTTTGAGGCTTATGAGATTTTCAAGATGAGATATGGATATGAAAAAATGGTTAATGGGATAAACTTGTGGGCTTAACAAAAGGAAATGAATGGGCTCAATGCAATCACGATTATGTTTCCACAACCAAATCAACTTTCCAGTAATCAACTAGGATCATCCAACTCAACTTGAATTTCCAAGATTAATTCGAGAAAAGAACAAAATGATTTCTAACCTCAAATCCTTCAAGATAAGTATTTGTAATGACAAATGAACTTCTTTGGGACATGAAGGAAGCGTCTTAACCCATCTCTCCACTTCCTAGCCCTCAGTTGACTTACAGTTGACTGTTATGGGCCCCAGATGACCTGAAACTGCACTGTGGACTTTGAGCTTTCAACACTTGGCCAAATTGCATCAAAATGAACCTTGGATCAGGTAAGCTCTCTAGAACACCCGCAGAGCCTTTATTTCATAGAAAAAAAAACCCTCGCTCTCTTGCACAGATGGATTCTCCCGTTCAATTTTGAGTGATGAAACGCAATGCACTATGCAATGTGAATGCAATGTTTATGCAATGTTAATGTGATGTTAATGACCCAAAAAAATGAAATGAATGTACAAAATGGTAGGGTGCAAATTTGAGGTGCTACAGGTAGTGATCAAACTATTTAAAAACTATATATTCCCTAGATTTAGAACACCACGTTTAGTCATAAGCGATGGAGGATCACACTTCATATCGAGAATATTTGACAAACTTTTAAGAAAATATGGAGTTAGGCATAGAGTAACAACACCATATCACCCACAGACTAGTGGCCAAGTAGAAGTATCTAATAGGGAGATAAAACTAATCCTAGAAAAAACTGTTTCAATCTCTAGGAGAGACTGGTCTCAGAAGCTTCAAGAAGCATTATGGGCCTACCGAACCGCTTTCAAAACCCCTATAGGAACAACTCCTTACTAACTAGTTTATGGAAAATCCTGTCACTTACCTTTCGAGTTAGAGCATAAGGCCTATTGGGCCATTAAAACTTTGAATTTAGACTACCTGACCGCTGGAGAAAAGCGTACCCTTGACATTCACAAACTAGAAGAACTTAGGCAATCTGCCTACGAGAATGCAAAAATATACAAAGAGAAAACAAAAGCCTACCACGACAAAAGAATAGTAAAGAAAAACTTCAATATAGGCGATCCTGTTCTCCTTTTCAACTCTAGGTTACGACTCTTCCCTGGGAAGCTACGCTCAAGATGGACTGGCCCTTTCGAAGTATCCAAGATTCTGAGATCCGGAGCCGTAGAGATCAAGAACGAAACCTGTAGTCCATTCATTGTAAATGGACAAAGACTGAAGCTCTATGAAGGAGGAGACATTCCAGCATACTACTCAAGCCACGCTCTGATTGATCCACCGATTCCTACTACTACAGGTGTATAAATTCTAATCGTCAAGCTAATGACATTAAACAAGTGCTGCGTGGGAGGCAACCCATGGTTTTTCATTTTACTTTTTCGCACTTATTTAATTTAATTTAATTTTTATTTTTTGCCGAGACTAAATATTTGAATGGTTTGTATTTTCAGGATCACTTACCTAACTTCTGCAGGATGCAGGATTTCGACGATATGCACGTAGCCTATAGAGATGATGCTCAGAGAGAGTGCTACATCGCTCTTTATCAGCGTCCTATGGCGCCCACACGTTATCCTGATCAGCACTGCATGGAGGCACTGGGCATTGAGCCGAGTATCCGATTTCTGAGCCACCAACTTCACTGGGACGAGTTCGCTGACGATCTGAGTAACACCTACAGGAACTTGACATTGGAGTTCCTCAGTTCATTTGACTATGACCCATACTCTGGACCAGATGGGTATGCTGCTTTCAGGCTCTTTGGAGTTGAGTACTCTTTCAGCCAGAAAGAGTTCGGTGACCTATTGGGTTTCCAGACCACTCCTGATGCTATCCCGGAGACACCTATGGGATACTTTCTGGGTAAGGAAGTGGAGAAGTTTTGGAGTGATATATCAGGTGGTGGAAGCCAGGATCCATCGACGCAGCTGTCTCAGGTTATACATAACCCCGCCTTTAGATACTTCAAGATGATATTGGCACATTCCTTCCTAGGAAGACCGGATGCTGAGACATTACTGAGTGAAGAGGAGATCTTCCTACTATTTTGTGCATCCCAGTCGCGCCCAGTAACATGTGGGAACTTTCTGTTATGTGGCCTCAACGGTGTCTCTAGATCGACCGAAGGAGTCATCCGCGTGGGCGGGATCATTACACAGATTGTTGTCGCTTTAGGTCTATCTCGCAAGCTGTTACATCTTCGGACCTACCGTGGGTACACTACCACGGACATCGTCTTCTGTTTGACTAGAGGGTTGATAAGGAGAGTCTCTTTCCACCCATGTCAGTTCCGATTTCTAGTTGACAGCGAGACTATTCATTATTTCACACTGCCTGATCCTATGATGACTAGTGTGCATGACCCAGCGAATTGGAGTTATGCTCTGGAGGGCCAGGGAGAGACCATTGAGGAGCCGAGATCACCACCCATTATTGAGTACACGCATACACCACCTTCTCCCAGGATCACTGTATTCTCTAATAATCTATCATTGCAGACCCCAGACATCCGCACCCAGATTGCAGAATGTCGTAGAGAGATCGCAGAGCTTAGACAGGAGGTGGTTGACCTCACCTTACAGATGGGAGTATCTGATCTCACCCACGCTACCGAAGTCGACTGTTTATATCAGGAGATTGCAGAGCTTAGGCAGGAGGTAGCCATGCTTCGTGGATCCACTCAGGAAGACGACATCCCTACTATATGATCTCACCATTTCATCTTATTTTATCTCTTTTTTATATATTTCTCGCATTTACATAACTCATTTTATATCATCGCATTTGGAATATTTTATCAACTATGTCTACACATTGATATTTCTACTTATATATATATATATATATATATATATATATATATATATATATATATATATATATATATATATATATATATATATATATATATATATATATATATATACACACACACATATATACACACACATATATATATATATATATGTCTTATGTTTGTTTTATTTACATTTTTATTGTTTATTTATTTATTAATCTAATGTTTAATTTTTTTTTTTTTTACTTTTATAAATTTATGCAAGCCAATGATACTAGGAAAATTACAAGACAAACGCTATCCGGACCCCTCAAGGCAAAAGACAACGAGAAGCCCAAGCCAAAGGACCAAAATCCGGCCCAGCCGAATTTTGCCTTATGGCGCCCGCCATAGACCCTGTGGCGCCCGCCACAGCGTCTGTATAAGCTTTGGGCAAACTCCTTTTCTTCACCATTTTCAGACTTTACAACCTTCAAAACCCATTTTTTCACCTTGCAAAAACGTTCTTGAACCCACAAAAAGCTCACACCTTTCTAACCCTCACACCATACAAATCATTTTCCCGATTTCCATTTTCATTTTCATCCGTCGGATTTCATAAAAATCCAACCTTTTCACATTCCACTTCATCTTCTTCGTCATGTTTCAAGAGCTACACAATGGAGTTTAATGGGTTCATTCTCCGAGGAGGGAAACCGAGAGATAGGCAAAGGAAGATTATCGAACGGTTGCAAAATCGGGAGATCCTCCCAACAAGGTATGTTGACGAAAATTGTCTCTACACTTTAGGTATCTATCATAGCATATTTCATTTATTAGATAATTTAGGTTTGCATAATTTATTTTTAAACAAAGAACCTACCTATGAGCGATTGACAATCGAATTTTAAAGTTCTTTAATCTATATTGTCAATCCTAACACTGCTAGCACAGTTGGTACTGTCAGATTTAGAATGTTTGCTGTTGAATATGAATTCAGTACCGACGAACTAGCAGGCTTGTTAGGAATCCCTCATGGGGACGGTGCTATTTGTGAGGCCCCTTTGGATTCAGATTGGTCAGTCGAGGTGTTCTCCTTCTGGCAGAGATTGTCAAACACTTCCATAAATTCTTTTGAAGGAGTTCTTGCCTCGACTATCTATAACCCGACCATCAGAGTTTTTAGATATCTGTTGGCATGTACTATTTTTGGTCGGGAGAATCCGAATAAGGTTAATGCTAGAGAGCTTCTATTTTTGCAAGGAAGCCTCACAAATAGACGAATTAACTCGGTCCCGTTCATGCTCGCTCATATGACTTTAACTTTAAATAAAGCGGGACCGATTTTTTTCAGAGGATTGATTACGTCTATTGCTCGGGCGCTTAACCTGAACAATGAGATAGCTACCCTAGACCCCTTACCTCCTCGCACAATTAACCTAAAATTTCTGAGAGACATGAAATTGTGCCATTTGAGGAGAGAAGGAGGCTATGTGCTTATGGTTCATGGTGTAGCTATCCCATCTGTTGTTTTACCATGCACTGGACGTACTGATGTACGAGATGAAAGGAATTGGACCTACGCTTTAGATGCTCCACCTGTTTTGGGTCCTCTTCCTCCTAACATTCTTGATGAGGCGGGACATGACACTGATGATGAATATGATCGGAGAGAGAGATCTCCCGTACCCCATGTGTCCCCCCATCACACTTCACCACCACACACCGCACCATCTTCTTCTTCTACAGGTACCACTCCTGGCTTTTATATTACAGAGGAGATGTGGCGTGACCACATGGCTAGAGAGCAAAGGCGTGACGACCTACTCTCCACCATCCAACAACAACTGGCGAATAACATGAGCTTCATGCAAGAATCGCATCGGAGGACAGACATGTCATATGACACTATTTTACAGTCCCTGCAAACGATCACAGATACACAAGCCCGTCAGCAACACTACCACCGTCAGCATATTGCACTCATAGAAAACACTCAGGGTTCCATTTTGGGTAACCTTCAAGAAGTGAGGACTGCTCAGAATGCCTTACGAGCGAGGATGGATCAGAGAGACCATCGTCGTACCCGATCCCGTCGTCCACCTCAGGATGGCGAGGGCACCAGTGGTCAGTAGTAGGTTGTCAGGTAACTCTTCCCTTATCTTATTTCGAAACATTGGGGACAATGTTCGATTTAAGTGTGGGAGGAGACTTTATCGCTTTTCTTTGCTATTTTTAGATAGTTTGTTTATTTTTATTGCCTTTTAGTTGTTTATTTTGCTCTCAGTTTAAGTGTCTTAGATAATGCATGAGTCTAACGAGTCACCAAATATAGTGTATCTTTAGTACAGTCTAATCTCCCCATACCTTTAGCCCCACCGATTTTTTTTTGCAAAAGAAAACAGTGTTATTCTGAAAGTTTTTGGGTTTTAAAGACAGGTTTGAGTAAGGATGCAGTGACTTGGGAGAACTTTGCAAAACATCAGTATTGTTTTAGCACCATAGACTTCGTAAATATAGGAATCAGTCCCGAAACCCCATATACCATGGCCTTAATCATCATTTCAGTATAAGTCCTCAGTAGTTTATCTCAGCAGTCAGCTCTGGCCTACGCATCCTCTACATAGGGGACCGATGCAAATAAGTGAATGATCCAACAAAATAAATTAAAGAAAGCAAAAAGGCAACTCCGGTATAGGTGACCCTCACAAAGTCATTTAAACCAAAGAATTGTAAAAATTTGCTACAAAAAGAAAAAGAAAAAGAAAAACTTACCCGCTGTTAGTTGGTTCAGAGGTATCTGGCGCTGAACTCGGTAGGGCGGATTACGATCCGATCCCCCACAACTGCAGTTGGGTCAAATAAAAGGGTTTACACATATTCATGTGCCAGAAACCCCATGCTTAGATCATAATCACTAACAGGTCACTCTGCTATGAAGCATGTACGGATAACGGGCTTAATGTGATTGCGCCTGAATGAAAAGGACACAAAAAGAGATGAAGAGGCAGACCTAGGTATTATGGGATAATATGGGTTGGTTAATATAGGAATGAAGTTTATGTCCGTATTTGCGGATAAGTGTCATCATGATACCCTTAGTTCACTCAGTTAGTACCTATCACTGCATCCCGACTTGAACTTAAAAATCTTTTAACCGGAAGCACCCGTTTGCACCAGTTTTTCTTCTCTGAGCTTTTTAATGTTTTGCTTGAGGATAAGTAAATGTTTAAGTGTGGGAGAGTTTGATGACACTGAAATTCACCGTATTTTCGACTCCGATTTCGCATGCATTTTAGTAATTTTATTGTCATTTTGTTGTGTTATTACTATCTTTCTCTTTGTTTTCAGGTTTTTACTTTAATCGGAGCCCCGATCGAGAAAAGGAGTGAAAAAGAGCTAAAAACCCTAAAATTCAGCATTTTGTACTTGTGGCTCCCACTGTGGTTGGGGCCATGGACCCTGTCATGACGTGTCCCGACTCAACTTCCCTCAACTGCCACGTTCCCCACTACTTCCGCTAAGGCGCCTCAGATTGGCCTTGTGGCGGGCGCCACAAGAGGAAAAGTTTTCCCTCCCATTTTCAAGTTGAAGGGCATCCTTGTCATTTCCATCATTTTACTCTCCTATAAATAGAGACTCGAAATTACTTGTTCAACCACCCAAACTTAAAGAAGAGGAAGATCCAAACTTAGAGCAGAGGCAAACTTAGAGCAAACTTTGTTTCACTTAGGCATATATTCAGTATTTTAAAGTGGTAATCGCTTCGCATTGGGGTGTTACCATAATTGTGTAATCGAGTTTTGTGATCGAGTCTGTAATCGAGTTTGGAGCACTTTGGAAGGAAGTTAATCCTACCGCCATTTTCATTTCCGCTTTGCATTTTATTCAACCCTCCGATTGGAGCAGGTTTTTATTACTTTGCCTTTATCTATTTATTTTCTCGCACTCGCTTTACTTTATTTATTTCTCGCACTTGCTTTACTTTATTTATTTCTCGCACTCGCTTTACTTTATTTATTTCCCGTACTCGCTTTATTTTATTTATTTCTCGCACTCGCTTTACTTTATTTATTTCCCGCACTCGCACTACTTTATTTACTTTCCGCACTCGCACTACTTTTATTTATTTTCCGCACTCGCACTACTTTTATTTACTTTCCGCACTCGCACTACTTTTATTTACTTTCCGCACTCACACTACTTTTATTTAAATTTAAATGCACTTTTAATTTACCATGTCTAACTAAATCTATAAGGTTAGAATGTAAGGATCGTAGTTGAACCGATAATCCGTACAATTGTTCGTAGAAACACTTAAGGGTTATTTTAACTTTCAACTTAAGTTTTCCCGCACTTAATTTCCGTTGGGTAAGATCGAAAGCCGTCCAACGTCTATTTAAACTTAATTGTTTTTAACTATTTCAAAAACAGCGAAAGCGCTTTGTTTAGTTCATTAGGAGTTTTTAACTTAAGAAGAAAAGAGATTTTAAAACTATTTTCGGACGCGTTTATAAGTTTAGAGTCTGGTTCGTGAGAACCTCTTTTGGTTAAGAAATCCAGGTTAAAATACTTTTCAACTTAGTCAAGATACTATATTTCTTAAAAGTAGGTTTACTACTCTAACGTAATGCGCGCCTTTTTATAAGTGACAATAAGAGGGTTTGATTAGGGAGTACAACTCGGTTCTGAATACGCGAAAGCGACAGTTCCTGTTAAATTAGTTCTTTTCAAAGTAGGAAACACTGCCCATAAGTAGTTCTATTAGCAAGTACTTGGATTATTAATTGATTATGTGAATTAAATTCGACCCTGTCTTTATTAATTGAACTTTATTCAACACTTTACTTTTCATTGCACACTCTAAAAACCCCTATTTTTATTACCTAAGATAAACACCATAACAATAAATAACGATAGATTGACACTTGGTCTCTGTGGATTCGACAATCTTTTATATTACTCTGACGCGTTCGTATACTTGCGAAAAGCACGCATCATCCACAAAGTTCTTAATCATCATATATGTCTCCCAAGTATATCAATTTTCCAATTTTATCAAGATAACCCAAAGGGCTTGAAGATTGTTTCCCAAGGAAACCCTAATTTCACTATGCTTTGACTGTGCCTTGCCCATTAAGCAATCTCAACCTATGATCAAAATTAACCAAGGTAAGTTCTTTCATTTATCATTTTATGCATATATGAGCCAATTTGAGGCCCCTCAATCATTTATTCATCAAGATTGGAAGTTTGGCCTTGAAAAGTTGACCAGTCAAGTCATCTGACTAAGCTGAGGATCAATGAGATATAATATTTGACGTGTTTGTCAAATGAAGATGACCCCAAAAGAAAAATTGTTCCTAATAACCATATGAAAAACTTTTCATGTTCATAAATAATCCATTTGAAATTGTAAGATCATCATTTATTTCAAAACATTATAGGTCATTTTGACTGAAACCCTAATTTTGGGTCAATTTACCAAGGGAATATCTTTCTTAATTCTTATGATTTTGAGGTTAGACCAAAGGAATTGGAAATATTGAGATGTCTACTTCAAATGTTATATTGGACAAAATTTCATAATCCTAAATTAAATACACGTGATAATAAAAAACATTATAGGTCATATTGGACCTAATTCATTGAATTTGAAAAAGTACCCAATTTCAAATGCCCATAAATTTGTCATACAAAATCCAAATGATGAAAACGTTTAGTCCAGATTGACCATTTTGAAAATATCTACAACTTTTATGTTGTAGATGTTTCCATTTGAAGCTTGTATCATGAGGACATTGGGGTTTGATTAAGCTCACTTTTGGTTAACTTTTTCAAAATGATTTGAACATGTTTTGTACTTGGATTTTCCAGGCCAGTTTTGATCAATTTGCACATGCCAAATGATTTTTTTCTCAACATGACTTTTGTTCCTTATTTCAAGTTCTTTCCAACCATTACTCACAATAGTCATTGGGGTCTACCATTTGTAAGTTTGGAAATTCTTTTCATTTATGTGCATTTTGGTATTTTTATGTTATAACTTGGTATGCAAGTATTTCCCATTTCATGTGCACGTCCAAATGCCTTTCATGTGAACTCAGCAAGTTGCTTCATCCATCATTGGGCCTTTCACACATCCACAAAGGCCCATGCATCCAAGAATTCAAATTCCATGCACATGAACAAAGTGTGTGATCAGCCACATTCAGCTATAAATAAACACCTCATGAGCTTCATTTCACAATCTTTTGGAGATCCCATATGCTGCTGCACTGAAACCATAGTCCTCACCAAAGGAATCACTCATAATTTTTCATACTTTCGAGCTTGAAATTCAGCATCATTAGCTGAGTTTTAAAGCTAGATTCCTTAGCCTATCACTTCCACTACATCGAGGGATCAAAGAGGAGCAAAGATCTTGGAGAATTCGTGGCCAGAAGTTCATCAATTCAAAGGTATAAACTCAAACTTTTTGGATCTGAAACTCTTAATTTAATGTAGTTTGCTTGTGTTTCTGTGGTTCTCTGAAGTCCTCATACTTGAGGCAAGCCTTTGGTGCTGTCAATTTTTCATTTCATGAACAATTCGTGTGGACACCATGATTTTCTCCTTCATCTTTCTCTCAATATAGGAAGAGTGAGGGAAATCCAATGGTACGGTGATGATCTACATCACAAGAGCTTTATTTCCATTGCCTTATTTTTCATTTTCATTAAGTTTCATTTCTCTACAAATTTGGTCGGAGTTTGTGAGTCTGGCCGGAGAAGACGGTGGTTTCCACCACCACCACCACCACGTGTGTTACTCCTTGGCCCTTGGATCTCCATTCCATGATCTAATCGTGTGCATCCGTTTTAATTACTTCATTTAATTCGTTTTGTGACGCGTTTGACTTGAGTGCATCGTGTGTCATCAGATCTAAGTCGTGCCTTGTGCCACATCAATTAATGAATGTGGATCAGATGGCTGTGCATTTTTCACTTATTTCATTTTCCTTTTATTTTCTGTTAATTCATTTCATTTTCATTAATTCATTAAAAATTCATTTGAAGTCAGAAAAATATGAGACAAACTCCAAAAAATTTCTTGAAAAATCTAGTTTCATATTATGATTTTTAATTATTTTTGTGACTTCATTTGATATTTTTTATGAATTACTTGGTTTTTAATGATTTTAATTCATTTTAAAATACTTTCTGACTTTTAAAAAATACAAAAATACTTTCGTAGCATCTATAGATAATGATAAGTCAATGAAAAATAGTCTCAACAATTTCTTGTTTGTTTTGAGATTATTTGAGATTTTAATTCATATTATGCTATTTTTGGTTGTTTTTAATTGTTTTTAATTACTTTATGATTTCAAAATTTTGTGAGAAAATTAGTCAAAGTTTGTTTGACTATGTTGGACCTATGAGAATTTAATTGGACTCATTGAAGTTGCTTTGAATTGAATTTGAGGTTCCATTTGGTTTGTTTATTTTTTATTTGTATTTTCTTTTAATTCAAAAAATACCAAAAAAATATTGTTGACTTCTTGACTTGTTATCTTCATTTCTCTCCTGTTTGGTGTTGATTGAGGTTGAATTGATTCAACTTTAATCAAATTCATTGAATCTTGTGGTTTGAAAGTCCTTAAGGATCATCACCTAGAAAGATGAATGAATTTGATCAAGGATGAGTTATCCCTTGATCAATTGGGATTGGTTGTTATCTTCATACCCCCTCCCTTTTATCTTCATCCCTTTCTATCCCTCAATGGCCAATGAGTTAAAGTATTGAGGTTGGTCTTGACAAATAGGAGTTTAATCTTCTTTGATCCAAACCAAACTTAACTTGATCCATGATCAAGTGAGTTATTTTGTGTCAAAGATAGGTTACTTCTTGGTCAAGCAAATAACCAAAAGTCAATACAAGGCTCTTCCCCTTTTGTTTGGCATGGAAAGTTTATGGAGCTTGGCTTACTAGTCATGATCTCTAACTTGTTGTTCTTTGCCTATATTCTTATTGACCGACCTCAAATAGGTGTGACTACTATATTAGTCCACTTACGATTGCTTAACATAGCGCTACATTATCTTATGACAAGCTAACATAACTCTACTAACTACTAACTTTAATTTGAGCCTTTAAATTCTTGTCATTTACTTTTAATGTCATTTATTTCTTGCTCATTATTCATCTTGATTTGCACCTTTGCTCACTTGAGCACATATTTTATGTCTATGTCATTTTTCTTTTGCTCATTTGAGCCCATTATTGTATATAAATATATTGCTATTTTGTGTTGTTTTGTGTTTGTTTTGATGTGAACCCAAAATGCAAAAGGAGAAAGGACTTAGAATTAGGATTTACCCATGCTTAAAGGAGTTCAAGAGCAAATAGGCCTCATGCCTTTAGAATGCAAAATGTATTGAAGAGTAACTAGGCCTCATGCCTTTAGAATGCTAAAACTCAAAGTTGACCTCAAAGGACTTCTCCTCAAACTCATTCTTTGTTCATTCCCTTTATTATGTTATGAGCTTTTTGATGTTTTCTTTTGTGTGATAGGAACCTCATCTTAAGATTGTGAAAGAGGACCATTGTCATGAGTAGCCAAGTTAAGAGACAAGTCAAATGGAGATCCTAGGAGCTTGAATTCAATTATTGAATGCTTGTTTGTATGCTAAATCCAAAGGAAATGAGCATCTTGAGTCATCTCTATGACTCCAAGAAAAGGAACTCCAAGGGTTATCTTTCCCATCTTATCTTTGTATGCTTTAGGAACAACCCTTCTCTCTTCTCCCCACTCTAACCAAGCCAAAAATAATTTTCAAAACTTTGACTTTATTTCAAATTAGAAACCTAGGCCTTAAGCCTTTGACTTTTCAAAACTCTTTTCATAAACACTCATTGTAAATAAACTTTAATCCAACTTTGACCTCATTTTGTAAATAAATCTAACTTGTAAATATAACCCATTTCAAGTTGTTTTGTGGTTCCAATGGCCACTTTGTTAAAACCTTTTCAAAACATTAGTCATAGGTTTGAGTTATCATAGTGGTTGATGTAAATCTCACCTCATCCTTAGTGTTGGATTATAAGCCTTCCATGCTTATTATAGGGTTAACCCCTCACTAGCATGTTGAAGCCTTCCTCACATGGTGGATTGTTGGTTTAGGTTGAGTTTTCTCCCTTTGATAACAAAAGACCTTAAGGCTTTTGATCGAATCAATTCACCAATCTTTGAGATATTTACCCCGAACTACGAGGTTTTGATCCTCCTTTGTGATGGTACGTAGGCAATGGGTTCATCCATTCAAATAACAAAACTTGTAAATATAGTCTATTCTCTTCTCATCCCTCCAATATTTTGTTCAAATCTTTTCATAAATACCAACCTATAACACATATTTGCAAAAATGGTTCCCTTTGGGTGCGTAAAACCTTCCCATTTCATAACCAACCCCCTTACTTAGATCTCTGACATTTTATTAGTTTTTGGTTTGAAAAACTTCTTATTTGGCTTTTGTTCGCTTTTTAGCATTTCCTTTGGACAAATAAAAGTGCGGTGGCGACTAGAATTGTATGTTGACTTTTGGTTTAGTCAATAAACCTAAAGGTAACGAAAACCCCGCTTTAGAAAAATGGCGACTCTGCTGGGGAAGACAAGCCCTGTGGGTTTAGCCTACTTTTTGCTTGTATGTGTTGTATGTTTATATTTATTTGTGGCATATTTTTGTGCAAATTTGGGATGAATGTATTGTTTGTAATGTATGAATTACTTGACATATTAATTGCTTGTATGCTTGGTGGTTTCTTGTGAGATGAGTTCTATACCCGAACTAGAGTGCACTTATGATAGGAGAATGACATAGTCTTGTTGACTTGTGTGGAGTTATTCCTTAACAAGTTAACTTGCAAGTCCATTCACTTGGTGGAGGTTCTATTGGGATCACTAATATCACACGAGTAGTCGTGGTTAGACATTACTCTTTCCAATATAAACCCTAGAAACCAAGGACCTTAGATACCTAGCCCATCTTGGCCTATTTTAGGACGTAGTGCGAAGGTCGTTCAAGTGTAAGACTTGAGGCGATTGTTACGCGATACTACACTCATAAGAGTCCCTCTTGAGAATATTTTTCGAGGACGAGTAGTCATTTTATCCGATAATATCCAAAAGATGGGATGATGACTATGGGAACCTTTTTAGAACATGATTATCAGGTTTAACCATAGTACACTCCTGTTGGGTGGTTCTTAACCGAGACTCCATGCTCGTGATTTACAACAAATCCGTGATTCGCGGTCGATCTGTTCTCGTATATCCTCAAAATCAATGGAACTTGGATGTTGATAAGGTGTAAACCCTAATCCACCAAAATGGATGATTGATATTGACGATGACTTGAGCCATCCCGTGACCTTTGTGTGGTGTGACTTGCTTGATCCTTGAGTGTGTTTGTTGCATCCATGCATCCATGCATTCATCCGCATTCATGTCATCAACAATAATATTTTACAAGGAACTTAAAAGGTCTATTTGCAAATTTCCAGACATGGATAAGCAAAGAAGGAATACTAAGAAGTACAATTTCAGACAACCCGACTTGAGAGAGTTAAGGCGTCAAACATCTTATGTATTAGAACCCTTGGAGTTCAAAGCTCGCCATGGGAAGCTTCTAGATATTCTTTCTACCAAGGTGGATGAGGGTCTGATGAGTGTGTTGGTGCAGTTCTACGATCCTTTGTATCGGTGCTTCACTTTTCTGGATTTCCAGCTTTTGCCTACACTGGAGGAGTAAGCTTATCATGTGGGTATAGCTATTCTTGACCTATTACCGTTCAGTGGTTTGGAGAAGATTACGTCTTCTCAAGAGATTGCTGACATGCTTCACGTGGAGGTATCTGACATTGTTGCCAATATGACTACCAAAGGTGGAATTCAAGGTCTCCCGTCTGATTTTTTGATTGCCAAAGCTACCTTGTTTGGGAAGGCCATGAGTAAGGAAGCTTTTGAAGCTATATTTGTACTCTTCATCTACGGGCTAGTGTTATTCCCCAACATTGATAACTTCGTGGATGTGAACGCTATTAGGATTTTCTCTTCTCTTAATCCCGTTCCGACTCTGTTGGGTGACACTTATTTCTCTTTGCATATGGAGAATGTAAAGGGTGGTGGTTCCATTGTATGTTGTCTGCCTCTGTTGTACAAGTGGTTTATTTCACACTTGCCTCAAACGCTTGCCTTCAAGGAGAACAAGGGATGTCTACGGTGGTCCACGAGACTTATGTCTCTCACTAATGATGATATCTCTTGGTATAATCGTGTTTATGATGGCGTTAAGATTATTTATTCTTGTGGTGAGTTCTCCAATGTACCTCTTCTTGGTACATGTGGTGGAATTAACTACAACCCTGCTTTGGCTCGCCGTCAGCTTGGGTTTCCCTTAAAGGATAAACCTAGCAACATTTTGTTGGAAGGCTTATTTTTTCAAGAGGGTAAAGATCCCCAAAACCTGAAGAATAGGATGGCCCGCGCCTGGCGCAAGGTTCATAGGAAAGGGAGGAATGAGCTTGATCCGAAGAACTGTATTGCTTTTGAGCCTTACACCTCTTGGGTAAGGAAGAGAGCCCTCGAGTACCGCGTGCCGTATGAGTATCCGAGACCTACCCCTATGGTTATAGTTGGGCCTTTAACCCTCCCTAATCAAGGAGTAGAGGAGTTGAGAGATGAAGATTGTTCGCGTGCTTGGGTTCGTGAGCGTGAGGAGCTTCTTCAGCAGCTCAAGCATAAGGATGCAATGATCGAGTTTCTAGAGCATCGGGTTATTGATGAGCCCGATGATGTAGTTACGTCTCTCCTACCTCATTCGTCTAGGTTTTATAAGAAGAGATATGATCAGCTCGCTAAGGAGAAGGCCGACATGGAAGCAACTTATGAGAGAGAGGTGAAGAGGCTTCATGCGACGTATCTTCCGATCTCGAAGGCTTTAGACGACTGCTTCTAGGGCTCCATAAGATGTTTACTCTTCTTTTCTCTTGTATTGTATTTGGTTACCGAGATTGTACTACTTCTTTGGTGTAAAAAGTTTCCAAATATTATATTGCTATGAGTATTCCACATATGTCTTAAAAAGTTCCATATTTTCAAAACATTTGCAAATATATATTTATAAAGTTCCTCTGATTAAAAACAAATCATATGCAAGAGCATTGCATGCATCATATGCATAAGCAGGTTTTGGTTCCGAGCCCTTGATACAGTGGTCTAACTCTTTGCTCTTCATTTATTTTAAAGACAAGCTGATGCACCAATACAATACTCGAGCCAATCAGTCAAAGATCATGGAACACCTTGAGCAAGAGAACCGAGATTTGAAAGAGGAGATTGCCCGACTGACTGCCATGATGGAGTCAGTTCTTGCTGCTCAGAGTCAAGCTTCTCCAACTCCTGCAACTCCTCCCGCGAGGACTGTCATTTCAGAAGTGGTTACTTCTACAGTGCCTGCCGCCACCGCCCACTTCGCTCCTAATCTGCCTGCTGGATTCCCTTGGGGAATGCCATCCAATTTTGTTCCAGAGGGTTTCTCTCCCACTTTTGCTTCTATGCCGACATCTAGCCCGGTCATGTCTGTGCCACCTCCCGTTGTGCACACTTTGTCGCGAGTAGAACACACCATCTATCATTCTGAGCCATCTGAAAGCCCAAACGTTTATGAGAAGAAGGATGATATGAATGATCAATTCCTTGAGCTGCGCAAGAAACTGAAAACGCTGAGAGGCAAAGATCTATTTGGGAAGAGTGCTGTTGAACTGTGCTTAGTACCCAACGTGAAAATCCCATTCAAATTCAAAGTGCCTGACTTTGAGAAGTATAAGGGAAACATGTGTTCACTCAGTCATCTTGTGATGTATGCCCGCAAGATGTCGACCCAGACAGATAATGATCAACTACTGATTCACTATTTCCAGGATAGCCTGACAGGTGCTGCGCTCCGTTGGTATATGGGGCTAGAGGGTGCAAGCATCCGAACTTTCAATGATCTAGGAGAGGCTTTTGTGAAACAGTACAAATACAACGTGGACATGGCTCCAGACAGGGATCAATTGAGGGAGATGTCCCAAAAAGACAAAGAAACCTTCAAGGAGTATGCCCAGAGGTGGAGAGAATTGACAGCTCAGATAGTGCCACCATTGGAGGAGAAGGATATGGCAAAGATCTTTCTGAAGACTTTGAGCTCTTTCTACTATGAGCGCATGATTGCTAGTGCTCCCTCGGACTTTACCGAAATGGTAAATATGGGGATGAGGCTAGAAGAGGGAGTCCGTGAAGGACGTCTGTCCCGTGATGATTCTTCGGCGAAGAAGTATGAGGGATTTGTCAGGAAGAGGGAAGAGGAGACTCATGATGTTTCTTCCCATAAGAGAAGACCCTTTGTGAGTGTAGCGGGGTATTCGTTACCATTAGAGATATTGACTAAATCCAAGGTAAATCATACAAGTCGAGTCGCCACCACACTTCTATTTATCCAAAGGAATGGTTAGAAAGCGAACAAAAACCTAAAAGTTTTATCGAATCAAAAACTAGTAAAAATGCCAGAGATCTGGGTAAGGGGGTTGGTTATGCAATGGGAAGGTGTTAGGCACCCAAAGCATCCTAGGGAGCCCTTTTCACATTTGTTGTAAGGTTGTTGTTTTTTTTTTGTGAAAATTTATTTGTGCAAACATGATTGAAGGGATGAGAAAAGAATATACAAATTTATTTACATTTTGTGTTTGAATGGATGAACCCATTGCCTACGTACCATCTTAAAAAAAGATTAGGATCAAAACCTCGTAGTTCGGGGTAAAAAAATTCAAAAAAAAGTTGGTGAATTGATTGGTCCAAAAACCTTAAGGTCTTTTGTTATCAAAGGGAGAAAACTCAACCTAAAACCACAAATCCACCATGTGAGGATAACTTCAACATGCTAGTGAGGGGTTAACCATATAATAAGCATGGAAGACTCATTGTCCATCACTAAGGATAAAGGTGAGTATTATATCTACCTCAAGGATAATTCAAACCTAATAGCTAATGGTTATAAAAAAAGGGTTTGATTAAGAAGGTGGCCATTGAAACCACAAAAAGTATTTGAATGAGTTATATTTACCAATTAAAAGTATTTACAAAAATATGGTTAAAGTGGATTAAAAGGTTCAATTCAGAATAAGTGTTATGAAAAATAAGTTTTGAAAATCAAAAGCATAAGGCTTAGGTTTCTAATGTTGAAAACAAAAGTTATTGTTTGCACAAAAAGTTTTGGCTTGGGTTAGAATGGGGGAAAAAGGGTTAAATTCCTAAACATACAAGAGATAAGGGAAAAGAAAATAAAACCACATTAGGAGTTCCCCTCTTGAGATCATATTGATGATCCAAGTAGCTCCCATCCTTTGGAATAAGCAGTCACAAACAAATATCTCAAGCCATTAAGCACAGGTAATCGGAATAAACCTCCAGGGGGTATCCCACAAATAAAGTGGAACACCAGATCATCTCTGCAAGAGTCATGTGAGCCCTCACAAAAAAAACTCAACAAACAAGTTAGAGAAACAAGATAGGGTAATCAAGAGTTGTCCCCAAATCAAAATGTAACCACATGAATCATGCCATTAAAATTCACAAAAAAGCTCACAAAAAGCAACCAAGGGCAGGAGGCCTAAACCTCTTGTCAAACACATGCATCAAAAGGGTATCAAAAAATTTCAGGTTGAAAGTATAAAGTAGTGGAAATAGGGCATACCTGATTGGGGAGGATCGATTGAAATTGAGTTGCACCCGTGAGGTTTGCAGAGCAATCTGAGGGTTTGCCTCTGGAGGTTGCTCTGAACTCTGTCAGCTTTTCTCTCACTTTCTTTTTCCTGCCAGGGTAATAAGAATGACCTTTCCTTTTGTTTCACTGAAACTCTGAATTTATAACCTGGTTTTTGTGGACCTGTGGGCTCAAATGAGAGAGGCCCAAGTCCAAAATTTTTTTTTGTTTGTTTTATTTATTTATTTATTTATACTTTTTTCATTTTTTTTTTAGTAAACAAAAGTAAGAGAAACAATGATGTATAATTCAAGCATGCTTGGTGATCTCAAACCAATCACAAGGAGTCCCACCCAAAGGCAAATGGAACCAAGATGCTCATGATCCTTGAGGCTATGCAAATTCAATGTTATGATGCCATGAGGGATCTTAGGGTCAAAATTGGGGTCTTACAGTGAGGAGGAAAGAAGTGCGACTAGCCGTCAACCAACACCAGGTGGCTCATATAGCACCTGCTTTCAGAGAAGCTCAACAACCACAACAACAATCTCGTCAACAACAACAGGTTTACCAGCCTCGCAACAATAACAACAACAACACCAACAATTATGAGAGGAAGAGGGTGACTTTTGACCCGATTCCTATGACCTATGCTGAATTGTATCCTTCCTTGATTGATAGGAAGTTGATAACTCCACGTGATCCTCCTGCTGTGCCAGCCAATCCTCAATGGTGGTACAAGCCTGAACTTCATTGTGTGTATCATTCTGGTGCGCCCGGACATGACGTGGAGAACTGCTTTCCATTGAAGACCAAGGTGCAAGACCTTGTGGGGAGTGGGATACTATTCTTTGAAGATGTAGGTCCAAATGTTTAGAAGAGCCCGTTGCCCAAGCATGGGAAGGCGACTGTCAACATGGTTCAGGGGTGCCCTGGCAAGTATAAAGTCCTTAAATTGAGTGATGTAAGGCAGTCCCTAGTAGAGATGCATAGGCTTTTGTGTGAGCACAGTCACTATGAGCATGATCATGATAGATGCCATGTATGCACTGTCAATGAAAAAGGATGTCGCAATATAAGAAGGGACATCCAAGAGATGATAGACCAAAGGATGATTGAGATACTTCAAAATCGTAACGAGGATGAAGTCGATGTTATCAGTCTCGTGTTAAATATTCCTGATCCTATTGTCATTAAGTATGATGGCAGCAAAAAGAAGGTGGTGCCAACTCTTGTTATTAAGCCAGCGGGCCCTGTCCCGTATGTATCAGATAAAGCGGTCTCGTACCGTTACAATGATGTTATGCTAGAAGATAGGAAGGAGGTGTCGTTGCCCTCAACCTCCGTTGTAAGCATATCCGATGTTAGTGGAGTAACCCGTAGTGGTCGTGTTTTCTCGGCTCAGCTGAAATCCCATGAAGACGTCGTGAAGAGAGATGTTGTCAATCATGTCGGTCCCGTGGGGACTTCTTATTCAAATCATTCTATTCCTGTTGCGAGGGGTGTTGACCCTGTTGTTGTCAAAGCTGATAAAGCTTCTATCCTAGTTGGCCAGTCTGGCATATTGAGAGAGGATGGTGATGAGATGTTGAGGCTCATCAAGAGGAGCGAGTACAACAATGTGGAGCAGTTGCTTCAAACTCCATCAAAGATATCTGTCCTATCTTTGTTGATGAATTCAGAGCCACACTATGAAGCGTTGCAAAGGGTGTTGGACGTGGCATATGTGGATCACGATGTCACGATTGAACAGTTTGATAACATTGTTGCGAATATAACTGTCTGCAACAATTTGAGCTTCTGTGATGATGATCTTCCCGAGGAGGGAAAAACCATAATTTGGCCTTACATATCTCTATGAACTGTAAAGATGATGCCCTGTCCAATGTGTTGGTGGACACAGGGTCATCACTTAATGTATTGCCAAAGTCCACTCTTGCTAAACTTTCATATCAAGGGCCTCCCATGAGGCAAAGTGGAGAGGTAGTAAAAGCTTTTGATGGATCGCGCAAGACCGTGATTGGTGAATTAGACCTCCCGATCAAGATTGGACCTAGTGATTTCCAGACCACTTTCCAAGTTATGGATATACATCCGTCATATAGCTGTTTACTTGGTAGATGATGGATTCACGAGGCAGGTGCCGTGACATCCACCTACACCAAAAGTTGAAGTTCGTCAAGAACAAGAAGTTGGTGGTGATAGGAGGAGAGAATGCTCTCTTGGTCAGCCATTTATCTTCCTTTTCCTACATTGATGCTAAGGATGAGGTTGGAACTCCATTCCAAGCCTTATCTATTGTTGAGCCTTCTAGGAAAGGACTTTCTTCTCTTGTCTCCTATAATGACGCAAAGTTGGCTATCGAGCATGGCGTAACTAATGGTTTGGGGAAAATGATAAAGATGGAAGATAATAAATCCCGAGCTGGTATAGGGTATTCTTCCGGTATTTCTAATGATCTTGGGCTGTTTCAGAGTGGAGGTTTCATCCACACCGAGGGGAATCAGGAGGCTGCTGCCATCATTGAAGAAGATGAAGAGGAAGACCTCAGTAACTTTGCCATACCTGGCGGGATCTGCAATAATTGGGTCGCTGTTAATGTTCCAACAGTTATCCATAAGTCAACGTAATATGTTCATACCTGTTTAAAATCCTTCTCCCATGCCAAAAGGAGAAGTGAAGACATTGTTGGCATAATTGATTAATACAATGATATTCATTCAATAATCGCATGTTAAATGTTTGTTTTCCAAATTATTTTTCATTTTTGCTTTTCGCATGAAATTAGTGATCACCATAAAACCCTAAAAAAGAGAATAAAATCAATTTTCCATCTGCATAATGATTTGCCTTGTTTGAATTCTGAAATCTCTTTTACTCAAAATCATTATGCAGGTTAATCAAACCCATTAAACATAATGATCCAACACCATCTACCAACTTTGAGTTCCCTGTATTTGAGGCAGAAGAAGATGATATTGAAGATATTCCTAATGAGATTACCCGTCTGCTTGAGTATGAGGAGAAGATCATTCAGCCACATCTTGAGAATATGGAAACAGTCAACTTGGGGTCTGAAGGTTGCATTCGTGAAGTGAAGATTGGGGCACTCCTTGAAGAGCCTGTTAAGAAGGGGTTGATTGAGTTGTTACGAGAATATGTCGACGTATTTTCTTGGTCGTATGAAACATGCCTGGTCTAGATACTGATATCGTGCAACATTTCTTGCCGTTGAAGCCTGAGTGTGTGCCTGTGAAGCAAAAGCTCAGAAGAACTCATCCTGATATGGTAGTGAAGATTAAAGAAGAAGTTCAGAAGCAAATTGATGCGGGGTTTCTGGTGACTTTTACATATCCTCAATGGGTGGCCAATATTGTGCCTGTACCTAAGAAAGACGGAAAAGTCCGAATGTGTGTGGATTACCGTGACTTGGATAAAGCTAGTCCAAAAGATGATTTTCCTCTACCACACATTGATATGTTGGTAGACACTACGGCTAGATCCAACGTCTTTTCATTTATGGACGGATTTTCCGGTTATAATCAGATTAAAATGGCACCTGAGGATATGGAGAAGACAACATTCATCACACCTTGGGGAACATTCTGTTATCGAGTGATGCCCTTCGGTTTGAAGAACGCCGGAGCCACATATCAACGCGTTATGACTACCTTATTTCATGACATGATGCACAAGGAGATCGAGGTGTATGTTGATGATATGATTGCAAAGTCGAAAACGGAAGTTGAACATGTAGAACACTTGTTGAAGCTTTTCCAGCATTTGAGGAAGTACAAACTCCGCTTGAATCCGAACAAGTGTACATTTGGAGTCCGTTCCGGCAAGTTATTGGGCTTTATTGTCAGTGAGAGAGGTATTGAAGTTGATCCTGCCAAGGTCAAAGCAATACAAGAGATGCATGCGCCCAAAACTGAGAAGCAAGTCCGAGGTTTTCTTGGCCGCTTGAATTACATTTCGAGATTCATATCCCACATGACTGCCATATGTGCGCCTATATTCAAGCTCCTCCGAGAAGATCAGCGTCATGATTGGACCGGGGATTTCCAAAAGGCCTTTGACAGTATCAAAAAGTATTTGTTCGAGACTCCGATTCTATCTCCGCCTGTTGAAGGGAGACCATTGATTATGTACTTGACTGTGCTTGATGAGTCCATGGGTTGTGTCCTTGGTCAGCAAGATGAATCGGGAAAGAATGAACATGCAATATACTACTTGAGTAAGAAGTTCACTGACTGTGAGTCTCGGTACTCAATGCTTGAGAAGATGTGTTGTGCTTTGGCTTAGGCTGCTAAGCGTTTACGCCAGTATATGTTGAATCATACAACTTGGTTGATATCCAAAATGGATCCGATCAAGTATATCTTTGAGAAGCCTGCTTTAACTGGGAGAATTTCCCGTTGGCAGATGTTGTTATCTGAGTATGATATTGAGTATCGAGCTCAAAAAACTATTAAAGGTAGTATCTTGGCTGATCATTTGGCGCATCAACCAATTGAAGATTATCAGTCTGTGCAATACAACTTCCCTGATGAGGAGATTCTGTATTTGAAGATGAAAGATTGTGATGAGCTTACGCTCGATGAAGGGCCAGAGCCTGGTTCCTGATGGGGTATGGTATTCGATGGCGCTGTCAATCAGTATGGAAATGGTATTGGGGCAGTGATTATTACTCCTCAAGGCACACATTTTCCTTTTACGGCAAGGCTAACTTTCAAATGCACGAATAATATGGCGGAGTATGAGGCTTGTATTATGGGTTTGGAAGAATGTATTGATCTTAGGATCAAACATTTTGATGTTTATGGTGATTCGGCCCTTGTTGTTAATCAGATTAAGGGTGAATGAGAGATAAGTCAGCCTGGCCTCATCCCATATAAAGATTATGCGAGGAGGATTTCAACTTTCTTTACTAAAGTTGACTTCCATCATATTCCTCGAGATGAGAACCGGATGGCGGATGCTCTCGCTATGCTTGCTTCAATGATTGCTGTCAATTATTGGAATGAAGTCCCAAATATTACTGTAATGCGCTTGGATAGACCAGCTCACGTGTTTGCAGTTGAGGAAGTAAAAGATGATAAGTCGTGGTATTATGATATCAAGTGTTTTCTCCAAAGTCAGACTTACCCGCCTGGGGCATCTCTTAAAGATAAGAAGACTTTGAGGAGATTATCTGGCAGTTTCTACCTTAATGGTGATGTGCTTTACAAGAGGAATTTTGACATGGTTCTGCTCAGATGCGTGGATAGACACGAAGCAGACCTGTTGATGACTGAGGTCCATGAGGGTTCATTTGTTACTCATTCCAATGGACATGCCATGGCGAAAAAGATGTTGAGAGCAGGCTACTATTGGCTGACAATGGAGTCTGACTGCTGCAAGTTTGTGAAGAAATGCCACAAGTGTCAGATTTATGCAGACAAGATTCATGTTCCCCTGACACTTCTGAATGTTATTTCCTCACCATGGCCTTTCTCCATGTGGGGAATTGACATGATATGCATGATTGAGCCTAAAGCGTCAAACGGCCACCGTTTTATTCTCGTAGCCATTGATTACTTCACCAAGTGGGTTGAAGCGATATCGTATGCAAATGTGACCAGGCAGGTGGTTGTGAGGTTTATCAAGAACCAACTCATATGCTGATATGGAGTGTCAAACAAGATCATTACTGATAATGGATCTAACTTGAACAATAAGATGATGAAAGAGCTGTGTAGCGAGTTCAAAATTGCACATCATAATTCTTCTCCCTATAGACCCAAGATGAATGGGGTTGTTGAAGCTGCTAACAAGAACATCAAGAAGATTATTCAGAAGATGGTTGTCATGTACAAAGATTGGCATGAGATGTTGCCATTTGCTTTGCATGGCTATCGTACGTCCGTCCGCACTTCAACAGGGGAAACCCCTTTCTCCCTTGTATATGGCATGGAGGTTATGCTCCCCGTAGAGGTCGAGATCCCATCAATAAGAGTCTTGATGGAAGCCAAGTTGGCTGAGGTTGAATGGGTTCAGAGTCGTTATGACCAATTGAATTTGATTGAAGAGAAGAGATTAACCGCCATGTGCCATGGTCAGTTGTATCAGCAAAGGATGAAGAAAGCCTTTGATAAGAAGGTCAAGCCTCGTGTATTCCGAGAAGGTGACCTCGTACTCAAGAAAGTCTTGTCTTTCGCGCTCGATTCTAGGGGCAAGTGGACTCCAAACTATGAAGGTTCATACGTTGTTAAGAGAGCCTTTTCAGGCGGTGCTCTGTTGCTCACAACTATGGATAGGGAGGATTTCACTCGTCTTGTGAATTCAAATGCAGTCAAGAAATACTCCGCCTAAAAATAAAAACAGAATAGCTCGTTAAGTTGAAAACCCGAAAGGGCGGCTTAGGTAAAAATGAGCGTCTCGGTAGCCATTTTCCATGTATATCACCAATTTCAAATTTGTAAAGATCCATGGAGTCTCGCCATTTGCGGACTACCATTCTCTTAAATAAATTTGAGCCTTTATCCAATTCTTTGCATTCTTATTTGTTTCTGTTTAACAAACGTTTGCATGTTTCAATTGATGAATATCATTATTTTAAACAAATAAAGTTTTCATAAATAAACTGTTTTTAAACAGAATGAACATTCACAATGACTGAAAGGATAAGTGGAATATCCTCAGTGCTTTCCCAAGGATAGTATGATCACCAAAAGGTAAGACATTTGTTCATATTCTGGCATTTTTATATCCTCTTCATCAATATTCAAGTTGTCTCCTCAGTGAGCGCAGAAAGAATAATGCATCATCAGCTTCCCAAAGAGTCTGGTATGAGAAATTCTCCTTGATGGCAGCGGATTGATCTGTCTTATGGATTGCCTTCCCCTAGCAGGATTTTTGGATTTTCATCCACTACATTCCCGGGTAGTTTGTTTGTGTATACATACTTGTTTCTCCCGCAGATTTTTAGCAATCCATGATTGGTATATGGTTGATCTGTGAATGATCCCTTCTGTTCCAATTTTTGCCTCGATCTTTTAGAGATGTGTATCCCTCTGTATCAGGCACTAGAATGTGTGTTTTATCATTTATATGGTTGTCATCCTTTGTGTGGATTGACCTAAAATCCCTTATAGATTTATAAAAGTTAATGTGCTTTTAAGTTAGGAATATTCCTTGTCTCATTATCCTGACTATTTTACTCACGAGGAAGTGTGTCTTTTCCCAGCATGAGTAAGAATCTCCATCGGAGTAAGCATGTGTTCCCTGCAGAGCTGTCTTTCTAGATAGTTATCTCCTCAACAGGAAGTTGCCTAGTGCAATTAATGAAGGGCTTGTTTCCCTTTTCATTTATTTTGAAAGGAGGTATCCCCGGTATGTTGCTTGTTGATGAAGGATTCATTTCCAGTTTCTCCAGCAAGGGTAGTTTCCTCGAGAGCATTTGCAGCTTGTTCCCCCAGTAGGGTTGCCAGATTAGAGTTTGATATTTGTATCTCCTCCGAGTATGAAGATTTCTTCTAGCATTAGAGTTGGCGGTGAAGATGTTTATTTCCTTCTCCAGTATAGCAAATGATATTGTTCCCCTTTGCAGAGTTTCCTCTCCGGCAGATAGAAGGGAGTGTTTTGATTGATGTATGTCTGATTGGTGGTTGTTCCCCATGGAGTTCCACATCATTCCTTGATAAGCTTCCCCAGTAGAGTTTCTTCTCCGGCGGATCTTATTGTTATTTAACTACCTGTCCCCAAGAGAGTTGTTGGAAACTCCCCGACAGATTTTTTGCATCTTCCTTATGTTAGGATTGTTTGCTCCTGGAACACTTCTCTTGTGCATAATGTTATTTCTTGCAGTTGGAAGCTTGGACTTTGCCTATTCCCAACTGTGGTTAAAGTCTTCCCTTGTTTACTCTTATTTCAGAGATGTTCCCCATCAGAGTTGAGTTCTGTGTTTGATCATCTTCTTTCGCTGCTCCTGAATACATCTTCTGTGTATCCTCAGCGAGTGTAGCTTTGGGATAGGGTTTGATATCCCCGATGATTTATTTTCATCCTTCTCGGGTTATTCCCAAGTTGAGTTCTCCAGTAAGCTTCGCCCTTCTTGTCAAGACGTTGTGCCGAGTGTCTGTTCGTGATTCTTGGACTTGTTTGTGTTAGATATGTCTGTTCGTCAGCATTAATCATACACAAATCATGCATATACATGCATAATCATAGCATTCAGATATTCGTGATTGCATTCTTTGCCATATATCTTTGCTTGTTATTTCCTGTTATTGGTGAAATGTTGCTTCCCAAGCAGATGTTTGTGTCTGATCTCTCCATATAGAGTCAGCCCCATAAGTAGAAAGTGTCTATCTTTCCTTCTTTCTTCCCCACTGAGTTATGTCCTCGTGGATGATTATTGTTTCATTTTCCTCCCCAGTTTTGTATCGGGATGGAATTACTCCCCTGAGTTATATCCTCATCGGGTTGAGTCTTGTTTGATTGTGTCTTTCTAGTTTGTTCCTAGATTGATTTCATTTCTTGTTATCCCCTGCAGTTCCCTGTGGTTCAGTTTGTTCAATTGCTCAGTAACCAGTAATTGTTCATCCTTTCCCCAACGGATCTTTGTAGCCTTCTACCCAGTAACCGGTAGTTATAAGTCTTATTTTTGTGGTTTTCTACCCAGTAACCGGTAGATGTAATCCCCTCTTTGTTGGTTATCTCTACCCAGTAATCGGTATTGATGTTCCTTCGTTTTTGAGTATACCATCCAGTGACCGGTGATATATCTCTTGGATAATTGCTTTTGTCAGGCAATTTATCCCCGGCAAGTCATCTTTCATTTACCCTTGTTTGGTGATGATTGTTTCTCCTCCTGATTGGTCATCATTTTATACCCAGTAACCGGTATCCCGATGTCCTTTCTTTTCGGTCGATTTATCCTTTAATAACCCAATAACCGATTGTGGATAATCTTCCATGCGAGTATGTTATCTACGTTTTACCCATATAACGGTAGTAAATAATATATCTCATGCGCTCTTCAGTCGAAGTCTTTTTCTTCCCCAGTCGAGTAAGATTCATATTTCCTTATGGAGTCGAATGTCCATCCTGTAAGTCGAGTTTGCTTTTCAGCCTTCCTTTCGGATGATGAGTGTCTTGGATGTGTTCCCAATTCACTCCTGGTTGATCACCTATTATATACCCAGTAACTGGTATCCCTGGTGTTCCTTCCTTCTGCTCCCTATTATGACTTTTTGTCCCCTGTGGAGTCAGATTTTCCTGAGTTGAGATGTGCCTTTTGGGTCCTCCTCATATGTTTCGGACGATTGATATCTTTCACCCTCATACCGGTCTTAGATATTCTTTCTCCCTAAGCGTGTTGTTCTCTCACCCAGTAACCGGTGTTTTGATGACATGTCTCTCTTTGAGTTTATTACCCAATAACCAGTAATATCTCATTGTTTCTTTCTCAGCTGAGTCCTGTGTGGACATCCCCGTCTGAGTCCGGATTTTTTTATCCGATGTATCCTTTGTGGATAGTTTTTCTGTATTGGAATATTCCCTAATACATGCATCTTTGTATCGGCTCGAGTCTTTCCATCGATTTATTTTCATGGAATCCCTTCGTGTCTCCCAACAAGTTTTCAAGTCGTGACCCGTTCACGCATTTTTACCTTATTTCCCCCAGAGTCTCTGTATCCCTAGTGAGTGTGTTACTCCTATGGATTTTTGGTTTCTCCCGATTTCTTTTCCTTTGTGGCAATTATTCACCATGAAGATTTTATTTTGCATACATACCTTTGCATCATGAGGTCTCTTAGGGACCAAAATTCGTCTCTTTGCTATTATTTACGCTCATTCTATCTCGTCGAGACAAAGATTTTAACCTTCATATCTCCGGCTAGAACGACCTTAAATAGGGGCATCTGTAAGACCCTAATTTTGACCCTAAGATCCCTTATGGCATCATGTCATTGCACAAGTGCATTGCCTCAAGGATCATAGCATGTTTGGCTCCTTAACCCTAGGGTTGGAACTTGTTTGAGTGTTTTGAGATCACCAAGCATGCTTGTATTGTATGTTATTGCTTTTCTTATTTGATTACTAACCAAAAGCACAAAAATATGTCACTAACTCTTTTTGTTTTAAAGCTCAAGTGATCATGTGCTCCACAATGCTCCTAGGAGGCTCCTAAGCCCAATGCAATGGCTAGATGAAGATGAGGAAGAAGAATGACAATGGTCCACAAAGTTCTTAATCATCATATATGTCTCCCAAGTATCTCAATTTGCCAATTTGATCAAGATAACCCAAAGGGCTTGAAGATTGTCTCCCAAGGAAACCCTAATTTCACTATGCTTTGACTGTGCCTTGCCCATGAAGCAATCTCAACCTCTGATCAAATCTAACCAAGGTAAGTTATTTCATTTATCATTTTATGCATATATGAGCCTATTTTAGGCCCCTCAATCATTTATTCATCAAGATTGGAAGTATGGCCTTGAAAAGTTGATCAGTTAATTCATCTGACTAAGCTGAGGATCAATGAGATATAATTTTTGATGTGTTTGTCAAATGAAGATTACCCCAAAAGAAAAACTATTCCTAAGAACCATATTAACAACTTTCCTGTTCATAAAAAATCCATTTTAAACTTGTAAGGTCATCATTCATTTCAAAACATTATAGGTCATTTTGACTAAAACCCTAATTTTGGGTCAACTTACCAAGGGGATAACTTTCTTAATTTTTATGATTTTGAGGTGAGACCAAAGGCATTGGAAATATTGAGACGTATAATTCAAATGTTATGTTGGAAAAGATTTCATACTCCTAAAGTAAATACATGTGATAATACAAAACATTATAGGTCATCTTGGACATAATTCATTGAATTTGAAAAAGTACCCAACTTCAAATGCCCATAACTTTGTCATAAAAAATCCAAATGATGCAAACTTTGAGTCCAGATTGACCATCTTGAAACGATCTACAACTTTTATGTTGGAGATGTTTCCATTTGAAGTTTTATCATGAGGACAGAGGGGTTTGATTAAGCTCACTTTTGGTTAACTTTTTCAAAATGATTTGAACATGTTTTGTACTTGGATTTTCCAGGCCAGTTTTGATCAATTTGCACATGCCAAATGATTTTTTTGCCCAACATGACTTTTGTTACTTATTTTAAGAGCTTTCCAACCATTAGTCACAATAGTCCTTGGGGTATACCATTTGTGAGTTTCGAAATTCTTTTCATTTATGTGCATTTTGGTATTTTTATGTTATAACTTGGTATGCAAGCATTTCCCACTTCATGTGCACGTCCAAATGCCTTTCATGTGAACTCAGCAAGTTGCTTCAACCATCATTGGGCCTTTCACACGTCCACAAAGGCTCATGCATCCAAGAATTCAAATTCCATGCACATGAACAAAGTGTGTGATCAGCCACATTCAGCTATAAATAAACACCTCATGAGCTTCATTTCACAACCTTTTGGAGATCCCATATGCTGCTGCACTAAAACCATAGCCCTCACCAAAGGAATCACTCATAATTTTCCATACTTTCGAGCTTGAAATTCAGCATCATTAGTTGAGTTTTAAAGCCAGATTCCTTAGCATATCACTTCCACTACATCCAGGGATCAAAGAGGAGCAAAGATCTTGGAGAATCCGTGGCCAGAAGCTCATCAATTCAAAGGTATAAACTCAAACTTTTTGGATCTGAAACTCTTAATTTAATGTAGTTTGCTTGTGTTTCTGTGGTTCTCTGAAGTCCTCATACTTGAGGCAAGCCTTTGGTGCTTTCAATTTTTCATTTCATGAACAATCCGTGTGGACACCATAATTTTCTCCTTCGCCTTTCTCTCAATATAGGAAGAGTGAGGGAAATCCAATGGTACAGTGATGATCTACATCACAAGAGCTTTATTTTCATGGCCTTGTTTTTTATTTTCATTAAGTTTCATTTCTCTGCAAATTTGGCCGGAATTTGTGTGTCTGGCCGGAGAAGACGGTGGTTTCCACCACCACCACCACGTGTGTTACTCCATGGCCATTGGATCTCCATTCCATGATCTAATCGTGTGCATCCGTTTTAATTACTTAATTTAATTCGTTTTGTGGCGCATTTGACTTGAGTGCACCACGTGTCATCAGATCTAAGTTGTGCCTTGTGCCACATCAATTAATGAATGTAGATCAGATGGCTGTGCATTTTTCGCTTATTTCATTTTCTTTTTATTTTTTGTTAATTCATTTCATTTTCATTAATTCATTAAAAATTCATTTGAAGTCAGAAAAATATGAGACCAACTCCAAATTTTTTCTTGAAAAATCTAGTTTCATATTAAGATTTTTAATTATTTTTATGACTTCATTTGATATTTTTTATGAATTACTTGGTTTTTAATTCATTTTAAAACACTTTCTGACTTTTAAAAAATACAAAAATATTTTCATAGCATCTATGGATCATGATAAGTCAATGAAAAATAGTCTCAACAATTTCTTGTTTGTTTTGAGATTATTTGAGATTTTAATTCATATTATGCTATTTTTGGTTGTTTTTAATTACTTTCTGATTTCAAAATTTTGTGAGAAAATTAGTCAAAGTTTGTTTGACTATGTTGGACCTATGAGAATTTAATTGGACTCATTGAAGTTTCTTTGAATTGAATTTGAGGTTCCATTTGGTTTGTTTATTTTTTATTTGTATTTTCTTTTAATTCAAAAAATACCAAAAAAATATTGTTGACTTCTTGACTTGTTATCTTCATTTCTCTTCTGTTTGGTGTTGATTGAGGTTGAATTGATTTAACTTTGATCAAATTCATTGAATCTTGTGGTTTGAAAGTCCTTAAGGATCATCACCTAGAAAGATGAATGAATTTGATCAAGGATGAGTCATCCCTTGATCAATTGGGATTGGTTGCTATCTTCATACCCCCTCCCTTTCATCTTCATCCCTTTCTTTCCCTCAATGGCCAATGAGTTAAAGTCTTGAGGTTGGTCTTGACAAATAGGAGTTTAATCTTCTTTGATCCAAACCAAACTCAACTTGATCCATGATCAAGTGAGTTATTTTGTGTCAAAGATAGGTTACTTCTTGGTCAAGCAAATAATCAAAAGTCAATACAAGGCTCTTCCCCTTTTGTTTGGCATGGCAAGTTTATGGAGCTTGGCTTACTAGTCATGATCTCTAACTTGTGTTCTTTGCCTATATTCTTATTGACCGACCTCAAATAGGTGTGACTACTATATTAGTCCACTTACGATTGCTTAACATAGCGCTACATTGTCTTATGACAAGCTAACATAACTCTACTAACTACTAACTTTAATTTGAGCCTTTAAATTCTTGTCATTTACTTTTAATGTCATTTATTTCTTGCTCATTATTCATCTTGATTTGCACCTTTGCTCACTTGAGCACATATTTTATGTTTATGTCATTTTTCTTTTACTCATTTGAGCCCATTATTATATATAAATATATTGCTATTTTGTGTTGTTTTGTGTTTGTTTTGATGTGAACCCAAAAATGCAAAAGGAGAAAGGACTTAGAATTAGGATTTACCCATGCTTAAAGGAGTTCAAGAGCAACTAGGCATCATGCCTTTAGAATGCAAAATATATTGAAGAGAAACTAGGCCTCATGCCTTTAGAATGCTAAAACTCAAAGTTGACCTCAAAGGACTTCTCCTCAAACTCATTCTTTGTTCATTCCCTTTATTATGTTATGAGCTTTTTGATGTTTGTTTTTGTGTGATAGGAACCTCATCTTAAGATTGTGAAAGAGGACCATTGTCATGAGTAGCCAAGTTAAGAGACAAGCCAAATGAAGATCCTAGGAGCTTGAATTCAATTATTGAATGCTTGTTTGTGTGCTAAATCCAAAGGAAATGAGCATCTTGAGTCATCTCTATGACTCCAAGAAAAGGAACTCCAAGGGTTATCTTTTCCCTCTTATCTTTGTATGCTTTAGGAATAACCCTTCTCTCTTCTCCCCACTCTAACCAAGTCAAAAATCATTTTCAAAACTTTGACTTTATTTCAAATTAGAAACCTAGGCCTTAAGCCTTTGACTTTTCAAAACTCTTTCCATAAACACTCATTGTAAATAAACTTTAATCCAACTTTGACCTCATTTTGTAAATAAATCTAACTTGTAAGTATAACCCATTTCAAGTTGTTTTGTGGTTCCAATGGCCACTTTGTTAAAACCTTTTCAAAACATTAGTCATAGGTTTGAGTTATCATAGTGGTTGATGTAAATCTCACCTCATCCTTAGTGTTGGATTATAAGCCTTCCATGCTTATTATATGGTTAACCCCTCACTAGCATGTTGAAGCCTTCCTCACATGGTGGATTGTTGGTTTAGGTTGAGTTTTCTCCCTTTGATAACAAAATACCTTAAGGCTTTTGATCAAATCAATTCACCAATCTTTGAGATTTTTATCCTGAACTACGAGGTTTTGATCCTCCTTTGTGATGGTACGTAGGCAATGGGTTCATCCATTTAAACAACAAAACTTGTAAATATAATCTATTCTCTTCTCATCCCTCCAATCTTTTGTTCAAATCTTTTCACAAATACCAACCTATAACACATATTTGCAAAAAGGGTTCCCTTAGAGTACTAAGGATGTTTTGGGTGCGTAAAACCTTCTCATTTCATAACCAACCCTCTTACTTAGATCTCTGACATTTTATTAGTTTTTTATTTGAAAAAATTCTTACTTGGCTTTTGTTCGCTTTTTAGTCTTTCCTTTAGACAAATAAAAGTGCGGTGGCAACTCGAATTGTATGTTGACTTTTGGTTTAGTCAATAAACCTAAAGGTAACGAAAACCCCGGTACAACATATAAGTTCATTTTCTTGTTAGCCTTGAACAATTTTGCTTTTGTAGGGCTAGTCTCATGAGAATGGTTAGATTTAAATTGTGTAATGTACCAAAAACCATCTTGTTTCAATTTAATACAAATCTTGGCAGGACAATTTTTTGCTCTAGATGGTAGTGTCTTTAACCTGCATAAATTTTTTGAAATGTTAGACCCCTCTCTTGAACATGAAAGTATTAGGTAGTTGACCTCCATGTCATCTCCTTTTTTCGATGATCTAATCCTCCATCCAAACCCCTTTTTTAAAGCATACTCTTGATAATATGTTTTAACTTCCTCTAGACAAGAAAAACACATCCCGATTGCAGGAACCCAAAGTGTGTCATCATCATAACCACCGCAATCACCGTGATCAACTTCTACATCTTCCCCTTGACTACTACCACATTCTATAAAAATGCTTGAACTGTCCATTCTGACACAAACTGCACAAAAATGTCATTGTTATGTATAATATAAATTTATAACAACGTTGGTTAATAGCATTCACAAGTATGGTTAATGTTGTCTATAACTTGGTTAATAAACTCCCAGACATGTGGACGAGTTTATAACATTGTTTATTGGTGTGATATAACTTGGTTAATACAGTTCTCAAAGTGGTTAACGAACCAACATGAGTAAATTAATGAAATCAAATCGCTTCACAGTAAATAAACATGGTTAACGGTGTGACCAAAATAGATGAATATTGTTTACAACATGGTTAATGAGAAAACGTGAATAAACATATGAAATCTATAACAGTAGATCCAAAAGAAGAACATTGATATTATTGGATGAATCTACAAAAATGATATCTAGAAACTTACTGAGTTAAATCTTCATCTTCATCACATGATGATTCTAAATAATTTTTTATTTTTCTTCAAAAACCATGTATGTGATTGGGTAAAGAAAAGAATAGTTGAAGAAGAGATGAATAGATGACGTGAAAGAGAAAGAAGAAGAAGAAATGGAAACAGGGACGACGCGAAAGAGAAAGAAGAAGAAGAAATGGAAACAGGGATGCTGTGTATGTGGTTGTGGTTAGGAAAGAGAATGTGATCATGGCCCACACTAAATACCACACATCCATCTTACAATATGTTATGTTTATTATTTATTATTTTAAATACTATTCTTACACTGTTCATACGGTGTAGTGTATGAATCAAGTGTAAGAATAGCAAACCTAATTAAAAAAAACGAATAAATTATAGATCGTAGGTTCATTCATTTTGATCATTGATGCTTATCAAAACAAACAAAAAAAATTAGCCCACTAAATTAACAATTTTCTTCGGTTGTTTACCCATTTATTTATTTTTGATTTTATATCGGAATATCAATCCCTTGTATAAGAAACTTACAATTACAATAATGTGAATTATATAGTTGAATAAAATGTACAAGGATTGAAACCAAAAAAGAAAAGTGAACAAAGATTTCTTAATCTCATTTGAAAAGGATATCATCCTAACTAACTTGTACTTGTAAAATTGGATTAGAATATTGAGATAATAGCATATTTCGTGCCATTTGATTCATCAAGATTATTATAAAGTAGAACTTGCTAATTTGATAGGAAATAAGTATATGTACTATTAACTCTAGAATATTTGATACTTTTTATCTTCCACCAACCAAACTTTGAGGTGTCTCAGTCTATGATGCATTGGTAAGATAGTGGGGCAACCAAACACCAACGTTGCACAGTCAATATTCAGCTCACCAGAAAAGCTGCTTATGTATGCACTCTTATGTTCTTCTTTCCTTTCTTTGAGTTTCTCAAACACTTTTCAAGTCCTACACTTCAATAGAAAGTATAAAAGTAGATGAAGTCAAATCTCTTGTACAAAATGTCAATGTCCATTCATTGCATATTTGCATAATAGCTTATAACTAGCTCACAGTTTGGTGTGTTAGCTCATCTTCCTTCTCTTGCTTTGCGTTTTACATGCTTTTCTTCTCTCACTTGGCATGCACACAAACACAACAATGGAACCAAAAACTTCATATAGATTAGAAACCAAAAACTTATCATACAAATTGTGCAGCAAATTTGATGAACTTAGAAATCTTTGTTTTGGTTCGAATCCTAGGAGAGGTTCAAAGTTCATTTTGAAGGATGTAAACTGTGAAGCAAAGCCAGGGGAGATTACTGCTATTGCTGGTCCTAGTGGAGCTGGAAAAACTACACTGCTTGAGATTCTTGCTGGGAGAATACCAGCCTGTAAAGTTTCTGGACAAGTACTTGTCAATCACATGCCTATGGATGTGAACAGATTCAGACGAGAATCCGGGCACGTCGCGCAAGAAGATGCTTTGTTTCCGTTGCTTACGGTTAGGGAGACGCTCATGTATAGCGCTTTGTTGAGGCTTCCCGGCGCGCAAAAAGTGGCTGCTACTAGAGTTGCAGAGTTGATGAAGGAGCTCGGGTTGGACCCTATTGCAGATTCAAGAATCGGCAATGGATCAGGCCGTGGTATATCGGGCGGGGAGAGGCGTAGAGTTTCCATTGGTGTCGACTTAGTTCACGACCCTGCAATTATTTTGATTGATGAACCAACTTCAGGTCTGGATTCAGCATCAGCTCTTAATGTAATCTCGCTGCTTAGACTAATGGCATTTAATCAAGGTAAGACAGTTGTTTTAACTATCCACCAACCCGGTTTTCGAATCTTAGAGCAAATCGATAGCCTCATTTTGCTATCTGATGGATTTGTCACGCATAGTGGTTCACTGAATCTTCTTGAGGCAAGGCTCTGTTCATCCGGTCATCGCATTCCTAACCATGTCAATGTCCTAGAATTTGCTCTTGATGTCATGCAAACCTTGGTTATACATATTTCAGAATCAGGCCACAACCGGAACAATCAATTTCTTCTCAATGATGACAAAGAGCACCAAGATCAAAAGCAGCACTCTATGATTGTCAAAGAAAAGGCTATGCTGTACTCAAATTCTCCGATGGAGGAGATTTTGATCCTAGGACAAAGATTTTGCAGCAACATATTCAGAACCAAGCAACTCTTTGCTACAAGGGTCATCCAAGCCTTAGTAGCTGGATTTGTATTGGGGACCATATTCTTAAACGTTGGCAATGGCAACAAACAAAGTAAAATAGCATTACAAACGCGAAGCGGCTTCTTCGCTTTCAGCCTTACCTTTTTGCTATCATCAACAACAGAAGGTCTGCCTATTTTCTTAGAGGAGAGAGCAACATTCATGAGAGAGACCTCAAGAGGAGCTTATCGAGTTTCCTCATACGTTTTAGCAAATACGCTCGTGTTTCTTCCTTTTCTTCTAATGGTTGGTCTTCTTTACACTACTCCAGTTTACTGGCTGGTAGGATTACGAAAAGACATCGCCGGTTTCCTTTACTTCTCCTTAGTGGTTTGGTTGGTCCTATTAATGTCGAACTCTCTTGTCGCTTGTTTCAGCGCCCTAGTCCCGAATTTCATTCTCGGAAGCTCGTTGATTGCCGGTCTAATGGGGTCTTTCTTTCTATTCTCAGGGTATTTCATATCAAAGGAGAAAATACCTAGTTACTGGATTTTTATGCACTATATAAGTCTTTTCAAGTATCCATTTGAGTGCCTTATGATAAATGAGTATGGAGGCGAGCAAGGGAAAAAGAGATGCATAGAAGTAAACAACAATGGGGAATGCATATTATATGGAGTTGAGTTCTTAAGTCAACAAGGTCTGAAAGAGTCACAGAAATGGACCAATTTGGGCTTAATGTTAAGCTTCATAATAGGGTATAGAGTGCTTAACTTCATAATTCTTTGGTCGAGATGCTACAGAAGCAGAAAATAAATCAGAACAGTATCAATGCATGATTCTTGTTTACATGCAGAGAAAATACTATAATTATTAATTTTTATTCATCAATGATAATGCATAACTTTATTTTGGATTGAACAAAATTTTAGATACTTATTTGCGGGTTTATGTTCAGAAACATTGTTCACTGCAAGAATATTGTTCATCTCGACACTGTTCATCATTGGGAACATTGTTCATTGGGGAATACTGTTCATTCGAGGTATTGTTCTTCACTAAAAACATTGATCATCTGCATCACTGCTCACCGCAACGACACTGTTCGATTTTTTTTAAAATAAATAAAATTCAATTGAAGGTTTCATGCCTCTTTTTGACCTTGATTAAAGTTATGATAAAGACAAACACATCAACAAAAGAAAAAGACAAAAGCTTGTCTAAGAAGAAAAGATCGAAGACTAACAAAAATCAAAGAAAATAATTAAGATGGTTAAAGTATGCATTACAATTCATATTAAATATTTTAATGACTCAGAACATTATGCATAATTCATCTCAAATCATTTATGCATCTTTCAAAATCATTTGGAACCAAACCATGTTGTTATAAGCTGTATTTGAATATTTTCAAACAACTGCAATCAATTACACAAAACTTGTAATCGGTTACAGATTTAAAAAAAATTGTTTTACTTTTTAACAACTACAGGTTAACCAATACTTGTAACTGGTTACAATATCTTTTAATAGCTACAATTGTAACCAATTACAATATTATGGTAACCGGATACCACTTAAGCAACAATTTTTTTTATCAGTTTGTTTCATTTCTAAAGATTGCATTCCTTCATGGAACGACTCAAAACATTTGTATTCATTCAAACAGGTTCCTATTGATGTATATAAGATTTATACATCACCAAAACGAAAATAAACTCTTTCAAAATATAGTTTTCAAATCAATTCAAACAAAGTTGTTAAGTGCTCATATATTTTCAAATGAAACTTTGTGCATGAACTTTCATATTATTTAAACAAGTTTCATTTATATCATTTCTGATCACTTAAGTGTATATGTTGGTATTGTGATCAAAGAGAAAGAGAAGGGCCAAAACTTTTATATATCTTGTAATGCAAGCAAGTCAAAAGAGATAACAAATTCAAGAGTAAAATCTGTATTTTTGTGATCATCAAGTTATTGACAACTATTGTGAAAAGGTCATTTGAATTAGTTTGATTTAAAGTCCACCATAGTTGGAGTTTGAAATTCAAGGAAGTGGTGTGCTTCTTTGTTATTGTTAGAAGATTGTAAGAAAATTCTTAGTGGTATGCTCATACAAATATATGACAATAGTGAAATCTCTCATGGGGTGTGAGAGTATTGGAGTACTCTTGTTTGGAAAGAGGAACCAAGATATATCATTGTGTTCTTTACTTTATGCACTTTAATTTTCTATTATTCATCATTCAAAACAGCCACTACATCTTATTCTAAATTAGAAAATTAAAAAGAAAAGGAACTTGCATAAATATCAAGAAAAAATCAGCAAGTCTAATTCACCCCTCCCCTAAATTGTGCACAGTCAATACTTACAATTGTTATTAGAGCAGATTAAGGTAACTTACTCTTCGGTCCAGATGGTTTCCACAAAATCGTTTCTAGGATAAGGTGGCAGCATAAACAGGCCTCCATGTTTTAGCAGTGAATGTTATGATTTCTGAAAAATCAGTATGCAAATGTTTCTTGAGGCACACATTTTAGATGTTTGGAAAATGGTCAAAATAAATATGAAATGAAAAGATTGTAAATTTTAAATAGCATCATTAATGATATCAACATTGACATCAAATCTTTATGAAGAAGATAAGTGTCTAATTATGCGTTATTACTTTTCATCTATCATGATATATATTTCCTACATTATCTCTTTGCTTTGGACTTTATTCTACTTTTTTTTCTTTTAATTATGTCAAAAGGGGGAGAAATAGTAGGTATTGTACTTGTTTTTATTCATAATATTTTCTGAGGAGAAAGCATTAAATTGCAAAAGATAAGGGAGATATACACGATAGGGAGAGATTCTAGTTGTTGCATAAAATTGCAAAAGTCACATATTTTGAAGTTACTCTTTGATGAACAAGAAAATCTCAAAGGATGTTTGTCATCATCGAAAAGTGGGAGATTATGAAGAAAAGTTCTTATTGAACATGATTAAGGTTTTGATGAAGACACATCAACAAAAAGATGACAAAAGCTTGTCTAAAAAGAAAAAGATTGAAGGTTAGCATTAATCAAATAAACTAATCAAGATGGTTAAAGTATGTATTACAATTAATATTATATATCTTAATGGCTCAGAACATTATGCATAATTCATCTCAAATCATTTATGCATCTTTCAAAATCATTTGGAACCAAACCATGTTGTTATAAGCTGTATTTGAATATTTTCAAACAACTGCAATCAATTACACAAAACTTGTAATCGATTACAGATTTAAAAAAAATTGTTTTACTTTTTAACAACTACAGGTTAACCAATACT